>NC_080715.1:27231854-27306854 GCF_019097595.1 Hemibagrus wyckioides | reverse complement strand
GACGACAGCGAGCAAAATAACACACATCTCACATTTACGCTGAAATGCCAAGAATAGTAATTGTTCATGTTACCTTAACAAACATTCCAGAAAACAATAATCTCAAGATCATGGATGGATGAGATTTAAGTTTTTACCTCCATGTTTATACACCGTTAACTCCTTCACAGTATCAACAAACTGCCAAAACTTGTCATCTCCACCTTCACTGATGAACTCACTAAGGATTTGAGAAAATATATATAAAAGGATTGAGCAAAAAAACAAAAAAGCTAGCATGATCGATAAAACAGTCACAATTTTTAATGAATGAACCTGAGTCAGTGGTGTATGAGTGTGAAGAAACCACCAAACAGCTTTACCTCGTCTCCAGTAAAAGCGGAGTTATGGGCCACTTGGCCTTTAGACTGGCCGTGACTCCCTTCGATGCCGAGTGTGCATGCTGCAATTGCATCAGGACAAGCAGCAAGCTGAGGACCCTCATCATCTGATGCTACAAAGTTCAAAGAAACATAATTTGGATGTATTACAACTGCAATAATTATTAGAAAAGAAAAGATCAAGCTATATATATTAATAAGACAAGATACTCAAAAAATGTGCCATGCAAATCTTGTAGATGTTTTTGACAATTAACTACCAGGTATATGACATTCATTTATTCCACAAGATGGCGAGAAAAGTGTCAACTTCAACATAACATGTTACATCATGTTAAAACTAGAATAAATTTCCTGATATAACAGATCTAATTGCACTTTTTGGTCATACAGTACACACATATAGAAGGGAAATGAACAAATGATCAATTATAATCACACTATCTGATGTCACCCAGACGAGGATGCGTCCCTTTTAGACTCTCATATTGGCAAAAGTTTTGGGACACCCCTCCAAATCATTGAATTCAGGTGTTGTTTTTCAGGGGTTGGGCTTGACCCCTTAGTTCCAGTGAAAGGAACACTTAATGCCAACTCTATACTAAATTCATGTGCATGTAAAGGCAGACGTCCCAGTTTTGGCCTAGTCTCCACTCTAATTCATCCTATTTTCTGTACATCTTGTCCTATACATGATGATGCGGAGACTAAAGTCTATCCTGGGGACTCAAGCTGCAAGACAGGGGACACCCTGGCTGGGATGCGAGTCCATCACATGGCACAATCGCACACATGAACACAGAGATGCCAACCAAACTATAGCACAAGCCTATGGACAGGGCGAGAAGGAAAAGATCATTACTGAAAAATTTATAGATTTCGAGAAGGCTGCTTGGTGACGGCATCTAATGTTAAAAATAAAATTTGTTGGAACTCTTAACTCATCATTATCAAAGCGGTTATATTTACAACTTATAGCTCTCAGTCTATTTGAGTTGATAATAAATAAATATATTATTATTGTCCAGATTTGAATAATAAGCTTAACTGATTATGAACGTGAAATGTGTCTGGGGTTAATGGTGTTTATTTTTCATTTTTATATCACTTGAGGGAAATGAGTGGAATTTCACAGGAGTGAAATCTCCTGCACTAAACACAACACTGTGCCACGTAGCTACAATACAACTTACACACAGTGCAATTAACTCAACTACTGGGAGCTGATGCTGTGATGCTGATTCAATTCTCTTTATTTTCAGTTCTCAGACAAAAAAGGCTCTTTTATTGAGAAAAGAAATGAATATTTCCCGCTGGTATTTTCAATATGAAGGTGGAGGTATGAAGGTGTGGAAGAAAAGGATGGCTGTATTTTCATTGATAGGTCTATACAGCTCTGATTTACGAAGCAGTATAGAAATGCCAGATTGTTTATTCACACATGAGCCGTGTTACAATCTCGGTTATAACCTTATATCATGAAACAGAAAGGGGAAGATTGCTGAATTTAGTTTTTTAATCTAATAAGGATGATGAATAAGAACTGAGCCGCTATCTTACCCTGGTTTTACTGGAGGCCGCCATTCAGGGGTCCTGCGACTTTAAGAGTTAGTCGGCGGACGGTTACAACTGCCTTGGAAAGAAATTCGGGCGATAAACAAAACACAAATAGGCAATTTTTAGAGAATTCCACTTTGATTTCCACTTTTTTATTCTAATATTTTTTACATTCGTGGAAAATGATTATCATAAAACTCGGCGCGCAGGCATCTTTAAGGGCGACTAAACCGTTAAATCCAACGCTTGAAGATGCTAACGGCTGAATTCCAAATCACTCAATATGGAATATATAGTGCACTAGCAAGTGTGTATGAACACTTATGTGGCAAAGTAACAGGGGCACTTATATAGGGGAGATAAAGCCATTTGGAATTCAGCCACTCGGTCCAAACATAGCGAAGACATAGTCTGTGGAATTGTGTCTTATTTTATAGTCAAGCATTGACATTTATGGAAGCAACATTGACTATAGAAAAATATTTAATTTCTATCTCCAGTATTAAATATTTTGTCACCTACTGCTATTAAAAAAATAAAATAAATAAAAGCATTTGGGCAGATACAGTTATACACCCATCAGCCATAACATAATAATAATAATAATAATAATAATAATAATAATTATTATTATTATTATTATTATTATTATTATTATTATTATTATTAAATAAGATTAATATCTTATTACAGTGGCACATGTCAAGGTATAGGATACATTAATTATTCAGCAAATAAGCAGCTCTTAAAGGTAATATAGGTGAACGACTTTGACAAGGGACAAATTGTGATGTCAGAGATGTCTCCAAAACAGCATTTCTTGTGGGGTCTCCACTTTTTGGACTGTAAGTCCAAAGGGACCCAAGGCTCACTAATGATTGTAGCATTCTAGCCCTTCTAGTCCAATCCTGTATGACCAGTCAGAGCATCCATTCTGCCCCATGCTCACCTGCGAAAGCACCTACATTGTGCACGTGAGCAAAAGTACTGGACCATGAAGCAACAGAAGAAGGTGACCTGGTCTGATGAATGATTTTTTTCTTTTATGCCAGCAGTATGCACTATACAAGTTGAAGGCCAGTGTGATGCTCTGAGCAATGTTCTGCTTGAAAACCTTGGGTCCAGGATTTCAGGTGGATTTTACTGACAGGTACTACCTACCTAAACATTTTTTCATGCCAGGTACGCTGCTTTATTGCACTGCACTGCTTCTGTAATGGCCTCTTTCAGCAGAAAGAAGTGTTTGAGGGGCACCTTCAGAGGCCTCCTGATTAATAATAGCTGTTTTGGCATCACAAGGGGAACCTACACAATATTAGGTGTATGGTTTTAATGCTATGGCTGATTTATGTGTAAAATATATTATCTACTTGTCATTATTTAAATCAAGCTCTAATTACATATTTTGTACCATTATATGATTCCTCACAGTCATGGACCTACTTCCTGAGGAACAACCACTGTAATGAAAATGTTCACACTAAGCATTTCTGTGGTGTAGTGAAGCTCTCACATCGAATATCAGAGGTTTTGATCATTTCAGTCTGTTCTCTGGGCTTCAGACTTTCCACTACACGGAGCAGGATGTGAGGTTTGAAAAGTATACTTTTTTTTTTTACTTTTTAAAGATATCTGTACTTTGGTGTTTTTCTTCCTCCTAAAACCTTTTTACTAAGACTTTTTCATACTTATTGTAATGTAAAAAAAAAAATGTAGAAAATTTTTAAACCATATTCAAACATCATTATATCTTTTTAATCACATATTTGTAAATTCATGAGATGAATTGTTAGCATTAGATAGCTTTGATGAATTCCTACCACATTTAAACTTATAACAGAAGAAATGGGACCTGCTACATACACTATGTTGCCAAAGGTTTTGGGACACCCCTCCAAATAATTGAATTCAGGTGTTGTTTTTCAGGGGTTGGGCTTAATGCTTCAGCATACCAAGACATTTTGGACAATTTCATGCTCCCAAATTTATGGGAACAGTTTGGGGATGGCCCCTTCCTGTTCCAACATGACTGCACACCAGTGTACAAAGCAAGGTCATGGATGTGCGAGTTTGGTCTGGAGGAATTTGACTGGCCTGCACAGAGTCCTGACCTCAACCTGATACAACAACTTTGTGATGAATTAGAGTGGACACTGTGAGCCAGGCATTCTTGTCCAACATCAGTGCCTGACTTCACAAATGCGCTTCTAGAGGAATGGTCAAAAAATCCCATAAACACACTCCTAAACATTGTGGAAAGCCTTCCCAGAAGATTTAAAGCTGTTATAGCTGCAAAGGGCGGGCCAACTCCATATTAAACCACATGGATTAAGAATGGGATGTCATTAAAGTTCATCAGAAGATGTCCTAAAACTTTTGGCAATGTAACTACTATCACTGCAATTATCTGTTGCTATTAGCATTCAGTTACATTTTATCACCACTGTTAGCAACCTAGGTAACTTTTGAGAAATTCGAAATAAAGCTCTTAACCTTTGCTAATTTTTTCTACATGTAATTTGGTCATTTAAGATTTAATTTAATTTAATAATTAATTAAATTAAATTAATTTAATTTTAATTTAATTTACTTGTTTTTTTTTTCTATTTTACTCGAACCTATGCAGAATTTAAAGCTGTAGTTCAGCTTTTACCAGAGTATTTACTCAAATAAGTAATTGTACTTGAGTGAGAGGCTTGACTACATGATTAAAATTCTAGAGTGGCATCTTCATATCAATAAAGTCTAACTCACTGACACCTACATGTGTTTGTTAATATAAATCTGATGTATATTTTATTTGCTTATTATATTAACAGTCTTTTTAAACTGTTCATGAATAAGCAATCACTGTAAGGGTTTCTCATTTTTAAAAAAAGCTTCTTTGGCTTTAGTAAATGGCACACATCTATAGAAAATTGAAGAAAGGAGGCGTCTCAGCCCATACTGATTAAAAATATCTGAGATACCTGACCAGAAATTCATTAAGTGAAATAAATGTGAGTTATGAGGTGTCTAAACTCTTCAGTTTAAACGGTCTTCCTGAGTTAAAAGCTCACAGTAGGAGGTGAATGTCGGAGATAAATTTACTCCTTCTTCAGTACATTATGCGGCGCAGCACACACAGCAGTGATCTTGCATGCTCATTCAGGCAAATACCCTCAAAAGAGTAAAGAAATCTGGACTTTAGGATTCCAAATGTCAACTCAATGCGTGCTCTGCTTCTAGTGAAATCTAATCGGGACTCCAGTCAGGGTCTTGTCTAATCAAAAAGGTCATGCAGCCATAAGCACTTTCCCCTGCAAGAACTCTGACCTGCATTCACCAACCTTCATACAAGATGAGAAGTCTTTGTAAATGCTTGTGAACATTTGAATGTGTGGCACAATGTGGATCGTCTTTCAGTTTGTATCTCATGGAAAACTAAAACTGTCCACGGACCTGTGGTCTTGAAAAATCATTTGGTCATGTGGATCATGTGAAAAGAAAGTTGAAGGAAGGCATAATTAATTATTACTTTTTAATATTCTAAAAACATGCTTATGATAGAGACTGCTGGTGGTAAAAACAGTCCCCACCAAAAATACTCAAACGGCAAGATGAATTACTTTTTTTGTTTGTTTTTATTTGAGATCAAAAGATGAGTATGAGAAGTGAGTGTTTAGAATTTTAGCTTTTATTTTCTGGCATTTATATATGCATATGTTAAGATAACACTTCAGAAGGCCAGATTGGCATTCACAAAGAAATACAGAGCCACAAAATTCTGGACTCAAGATAAACCTCTAACAAAGTAATGGAAAGTGGAGAAAGAAAGGATCTGGAGACGCATGAAGAATAGAAACTCTCATGAATTTACCTACCTCTCTTTACCTAAGTGTCCAAAACATATTTTAAGTCTGATTGACACCCAAAGTCCTCTGGTACCATGGACACTTAGGAGCAAACGTGTGTTGGAATAAAGTACGCTTTATTGATGTCTAATAACAATTTACTGCCTAGGTTCAAATCCCAGGAGCCATTTCTTTTAATTTTGCCCCTCCAAGTACTGCATCATTCCAAACATGACTCTCTTTGTTTTATGCATTTTGAACATAAGTACAGATATACAGTTTCATAGACAGCTTGGACAGTTCTCTGCCTCAACACTAGATGGCATTTAGGCAGGGTTTGTTTATGTTATATCCTGTGTCATATGCTTTTGTTTATGTTCTGTGTTCTCACGTGTGTTTGCGCCACCCTATTCTTACTCTGTTCCTGCCTCTGCACATCTGTTCCTTCTATGTCTCTAATTACCTCCAATAATTACTTATACCTGCTGTTTTCTATTTGTTTTTGCTGAGGTTTTGCCTCTTGTTACCTGGTCCCTGTTTCCCTGGTCGCTATTTCCCTGGTCTCTGTTTCCCTGGTCCCTGTTTTTCCTGGTCTCTGCTTCCCTGGTCCCTGGTTTCTATTTCCCTGGTCCCTGTTTCCCTGGTCCCTGGTTCCTGTTTCCCTGGTCCCTGGTTTCTATTCCCCTTGTCCCTGTTTCCCTGGTCTTGGTTTCCCTGGTCCCTGTTTCCCTGGTCTCTGGTTTCTGTTTTTCTGGTCCCTGTTTCTTTGGTCTTGGTTTTCCTGGTCTCTGTTCCCCTGGTCTATGTTTCCCTAGTCCCTGTTTCTCTGTTCCCTACTTCCCTGGTCCCTGTTTTTCTGGTCCTTGTTTCCCTGGTCTCTGTTTCCCTGGTCTCTGTTCCCCTGGTCTACGTTTCCCTAGTCCCTGTTTCCCTGTTCCCTACTTCCCTGGTCTCTGTTTCTTTGGTCTTGGTTTCCCTGGTCTCTGTGTTCCTGGTCTCTGTTCCCCTGGTCTATGTTTCCCTAGTCCCTGTTTCTCTGTTCCCTATTTCCCTGGTCCCTGTTTCTCTGGTCTCCATTTCCCTGGTCGCTATTTCCCTGGTCCCTGTTTCCCTGGTCCCTATTTCCCTGGTCTCTGTTTTCCTGTTCTCTATTTCCCTGCTCCCTGGTCCCTATTTCCCTGGTCTCTGTTTCCCTGGTCCCTATGTCCCTGGTCTCTGTTTCCCTGGTCCCTATTTCCCTGGTCCCTATTTCCCTGGTCTCTGTTTCCCTGGTCCCTATGTCCCTGGTTCCCTGGTCTCTGTTTCCCTGGTCCCTGTTTCCCTGGTCTCTGTATCCCTGGTCCCTATGTCCCTGGTTCCTGTTTCCCTGGTCTCTATTTCCCTGGTCTCTGTTTCATTGGTCTCTGTTTCACTGGTCCCTGGTCACTATTTCCATGGTCTCTGTTTCGCTATTTACCCTGGGCTCTGTTTCCCAGTTTCCCTGGTCCCTGTTTCCCTGGTTCTTGTTTCCCTGGTCTCTGTTTCCCTGGTCCCTGCATCCCTGGATTTTGTGTGAACATTTTTGTTTCCTTGGTTTTACGCCTAATGTTTTCCTGTGTTTGTTGGTTTAGGTTTTTTTTTATTAATAAATCCCCAGTCTGTCTTCTTTCCCTGCATTTGGGCCTGGATTCTGTTCCCACAGAGGAACCTGAACTCACTGTCTTCACTGGTGTTGGTGGTGGTTTAAAAGAAGTATCCTGGGCTTGCAATTTTGTTTCCCGGTTCCCCTGGTCTCTGTTTCCCGGGTTCCTGTTTCCCTGGTCCCTGTTTCCCTGGTCTCGGTTTCCCTAGTCCCTATTTCCCTGGTCTCGGTTTCCCTAGTCCCTGTTTCCCTAGTCCCTGTTTCCCTGGTCCCTGTTTCCCTGGTCTTGCTTTCCCTCGTCTCTGTTCCCCTGGTCCATGTTTCCCTGGTCCCTGTTTCCCTGGTCTCTGTTTCCCTGGTCCCTGGTTTCTGTTTTTATGGTCCCTGTTTCCCTGGTCTTGGTTTCCCTGGTCCCTGTTTCCGTGGTCTCTGTTTTCCTGGTCTCTGTTTCCCTGGTCCCTGTTTCCCTGTTCCCTATTTCCCTGGTCCCTGGCCCCTGTTTCAATGGTCTCTGTTTCCCTGGTCCCTGTTTCCCTGGTCTTGCTTTCCCTGGTCTCTGTTTCCCTGGTCCATGTTTCCCTGGTCTCTGTTTCCCTGGTCCCTGGTTTCTGTTTTTATGGTCCCTGTTTCCCTGGTCTTGGTTTCCCTGGTCCCTGTTTCCGTGGTCTCTGTTTTCCTGGTCTCTGTTTCCCTGGTCCCTGTTTCCCTGTTCCCTATTTCCCTGGTCCCTGGCCCCTGTTTCTCTGGTCTCTGTTTCCCTAGTTGCTATTTCCCTTGCAATTTTCACAAATTCAAGTAGTTTTCTGGAAAAAAAAAAAAAATCCTCAAATTGCAAATCTTTCGACAAAACACATTTGTGATACCTGTTCAAGAATTTTAGTACTGGAAGTCATACTCTGTGTGGATGTAAAGCTCAATTTGTCTAGTCTATACCATTTCATCTCACTATAACACACCATCACATCACAACAACACACAAAAGGTGAAAACAGGCCAGAAATCAATTTGACAATTCATCAAGTAAAAACCAATTTCCACTAATGACCAAAACATGCTGCAGTGCCACAGCATTACTCAAATTTATTGGAAATTTCTAATATGAGGCATGAAACTGTGCTGCAGTATTTGTTTACAGACTAAGAAATACCACATAAAGAATCTACCTGGATCTACTATATGTTTATCAGTTAAAACATTTAAGACTAATTTTAATTTTCAGTTCTTTGCAATACAGTGAACATGCCAGAAGTTTTTTGCAACCATTTCTGCTAAGAACAGCGAAACATTTCATAGAAACCCTGCTTAATGGCATTCACTGATGCATGACCAGAGGGAAATCTAAGAATGAAGGCATGAATAGTGAGTACTGCCAGGACTATTTTTCTTACTGCTTGGCAAAATGTAGCTTGGCTGAAAGTCTCAGAATCACGCACAGAATACAAAAATCCTCAACTGGCGAGGAATTTCAACACACTGAGGAAATAAAAGGAACTAAATGGATGTCACAGGGGTGGTGCCCTCAAGGATACATATTTTAGTGTAGCTCTTATATCTTTAGGGTAACTAGAGTGTGTGGTGTACATTTAAAACACATTTAAGGTATATAATCGGCTACTATCGAGTGACTTCCGAAATATATTATAACATGTTTTAAAAATTATTCCAAGCATTCTTTTAGTCGAGCTATTTTAATGATAAACTTTTATGTTGTCAGGGACACACATATTTATATTTCAACACGATGATTGATTTGGCGAAAATGTATTATGTGAGGCTGAAATAAAACTAATCAAGCTGGAACAAGTGTGAGACAGTTGTAGGAAAAAACAGAAAGACACACACACACACACACACACAAACACACACTGATTGTGTTCTGCATCAATATTCGAGTGCTCCACAGAAACACCAGAAAAACAGTATGTTTACTCTTCAGGCCAAAAGAAACAAGCAGTGATTTTTTTACTTGAATGAAATGAATTTATAAAGTGTGCTCAACACAATCAGTGCAACATGTGCTTATTGATATCTGTTTTAACCAAAAAGAGAGCTGAAAAAATTTAATTGGTTTCATAAACTCATTATATGGAAATAACCAGTCAGTCTCCAGGCAGCAGTTTTATTATATATCTACAATCAGGTCAAACAAAATTGCAGTCTCTGGCATTTTGTGCTAGAACACAGTTGTTAGCTGAAGAAGGAAGTCACTGATACCTAGCTAGATATAAAAAACAGATTTCAAATTTGGGAAAATGATCTAATCAGCTAATCATCTGGCAGCAGGGCAAGACATAAAATCCTGCAGATACAAGCCAGCATCTTCAAGTAACCTTAACATTAACCATCAGAATGGGGTGAAATTTTTGATCTTAGTGATTTTGATTTTTGTGCCAAGCGGGCTGGTTTGAATATTTCTATAACTGCTGATCTTCTGGGATTTTCACACATAACAATCTCTAGAGGTTAATCTAGAAAATGGTGCAATAACACCATAGAGTAGCATTTAACCCAGATAACCACTCTGTGCAACTGTAAATGAGCAAAAACCATTTCAGAATGCAAAAGAAATCGAACTTTGAGGTGGACGAGCTGCAACAGCAGAAGACCACATCAGGTTCTATTTCTGTCAGCCAAGAGCAAAAAGCTGAGGCTGCAGTAAGCACAAGCTCACTAAAACGGGACACTGGAAGACAGTAGACATAGCTCGGTCTGATGAATCTGGATTTCTGCTGAGACACACAGATGGTAAGGTCAGAATTTGGTGCCAGCATCATGAATCTGTGAACCCATCCTGCCTCGTGTCAACATTCCAGACTGGTGGAGGTGGTGTAATGATGTGTGTGGAATGTTTTTTTGGTACACTCTGGGTCTGTTAGCACCAATCAATCACTGCTTAAATCCTACAGCATATTTGAGTATTGTTGCTGACCATCCACATTTCTTCATGACCAGAATTTACTCATCTTCCAATGACTACTTCCAGTATGATCATGCACCATGTCACAAAGCAAAAGACTGGTTTCATAAACATGACGATGAGTTTAGTGTTCTTCAGTGATCTTCCATCAATCCAGTAGAGGAGATTCACAGCATGAAAGTACACCTGAGAAATATACGGGAACGTTGTGATGCAATCATATCAACATGGACCGAAATGTTTTCAACATCTTGTGGAATCTGCACCATGAAGAAGTTAAGTAGCTTTTATTTGTCATATATACATTACCGCACAGTGAAATTCTTTCATCTTATATACCATCCTTGGAGGGTGGGGTCAGAGCATAAGGTCAGCAATGATGCAGCACCCCAAAAGCAAAGGGGGTTGAGAGCCTTACTCAAGGGCCCAATGGTGGCAGCTTGGCAGTGCTGGGGCTTGAACCCCAATTTTCCAATCTACAACCCAGAGCCTTAACCACTTGAAATACCACTGCCAAATTGAGGGAAAGTAGTTTTAAAAGCAAAGGCTTGTCCTGTATTAGTATAGTGTTCATAATAAAGTGCTTTGTGAGTGTATAAAACTGCTCGGAATTAGATTACTCAACTAACCAGTGCAGCTCCAAGCTAATCCGACTGGCACCGATATGTTTCATGCTCTAGACCATTTCAGTAATTGCCAGTTGGTTACACAGTTCTTCTGCTTTGAGGCGTTTTACAATCATCATATGGTGAAGCAGTGCATCCAGGTGGAACAAAGCGAAGAGCGCACTGTCCAATAAACCTTTCTGTGTTTTTTCCTCAGAGACGCCTGGCTTCCTGTGGGACTTAAAATATTGCCTGTTGCCCAATGAGCATTAATCTTTTCTCACATTATAACAAGCTTTTCTGAGTGTCTGTCTATCAGTGCTGTGTCAGGGGTTTCAAAGACGATTTTCACACAGGCTGAACATATTCCTTTTATACCACAGCAATTCCCAAACAATTAAATTGTATTGAAAAAAATTTATAAATAAAGGATGTGTTAAACCATTTATAATAACAACTAATGCTGTTGAACATCAACATGACAAGTTAGTGTGTCTGTGCAGTTCATGTTTTCATGCATGTTATAATAATTATAAACATATAATCACCTTATTAACCTCTGTTTTTAATCTCTTGAAGTTAATGAGCGAAGAAATTGCAGCATGTTACAGAGAAACCAGAAAAGTCTGAAAACTTTTCTATACATAACAAAGAATATCCTTAATAATTAGGACAATAAGATACAGATAAATTTAAATAACATGTACATCATCTGCTGTGTACAGTAGTTCTATGTGAATGAGTTGTTACTATGGAAACAATAAAGTATTAGAAAGAGTGCATTAATATGACTATTATAATAATTAAATGTTAACCATTTGACTAACCAGAATGGAATAATATATTTTTTTTATATACACTGCTCAAAAAAAATTAAAGGAACACTTTTTAATCAGAGTATAGCATCAAGTCAATTAAACTCCTGGGATATTGACCTGGTCAGTTAAGTAGCAGAGGGGATTGTTAATCAGTTCCAGTTGCTTTGGTGTTAATGAAATTAACAACAGGTGACTAGATTGGCAACAATGAGACAACCCTTAAAACAGGTGGAGGTCACTGACATTTTTTCTCTACTCATTTTTTTTTGTCTGTTTTTCAATAGTTTTGCATTTGGCTAGGGTCAGTATCAGTACTAGTAGAATAAGACAATACCTGGACCCTACAGAGGTTGGACAGGCAGTCCAACTCCTCCAGGATGGTACATCAATATGTGCAATTACCAGAAGGTATGCTGTGTCTCCCAGCACAGTCTCAAGAGCATGGAGGAGATTCCAGGAGACAGGCAGTTACTCTAGGAGAGCTGGACAGGGCTGTAGAAGGTCCTTAACCCATAAGAAGGACCAGTATCTGCTCCTTTTTGCAAGGAGTAATAGGATGAGAACTGCCACTGAATGGCCTCCATGCACTACTGACCTAGATCCAATAGAACACCTATGGTACATTATGTTTCAGTCCATCCGACACCACCTGAGGTTGCACCTCAGGCTGTCCAGGAGCTCAATGATGCCCTGGTCCAGATCTGGGAGGAATACCCCAGGACACCATCATCTCATTAGGAACAAGCCCCGATGTTGTCAGGCATGCATACAAGCACATGGGGGGCCATACAAACTACTGAGTACCATTTGAGTTGCTGCAGTGAAATTTCAGCAAAATCTATTCTGCATCATTTTTTCACTTTGATTTTCGGGGTGTCTTTCAGCCCTCTGTAGGGTGATAATTTTCATTTCCATCAAATGGTGTGTCATCCTTTCATTCCTAACAGGTCTATATCAGTATAGATATCCAGCATGATATTTTTCCCTATTGAGTTCTAATGTGTTTTCCAAGTGTTCCTTTAATTTTTTTGGAGCAGTATATATAATTTGCCATGCATTGTAACTCAGTGTAGCCTCAGCCATAGTTACATAACTCAATGTCATTGTTAATAAATGTGATGTCATAGTTGTGTTATGTGATGTCATGATTACTTCATGTGAGGTCATGGTTACATAACATGTTACTTAACTAGTTCACTTACTGATGCTAAAATTGCACATACTGGAAGCTGTCCTTTTTAAAGTTATTTTAAAATCTCAAAAATCTAGGCTATGTCCCAAGCCACATACTGTATTACAATATAGAAGACCTCAATTTAAGATTTCTCACAGGATTCGTAAGGTCATAGTGAGGTGTTGATGTTTGGATGTAAAAGCCTTCCTGCTTTCTGCTTCCTTCTTACTTACATAATGGTCAAAAAAAGTGGCCACAATCATAATGATGATCCATGCATTATTTCAAGAGCTCTTGGTTGCTGTTGTAGAAATGATAGGACATTATCAACAGTTACATTATTTACTGTCCAGTGTCACCCAAATGAGGATGAGTTTCCCTTCTGAGTCTGGTTCCTCTCAAGATTTCTTCTTTATATCATCTCAGGGAGTTTTTCCTCACCACCGTCACCTCAGGCTTGCTCATTAGTGATAAATGTTAGGAATAAATAGTGACTTAACTTTAAACTTTATAACTTTTTTCTGTTTCTATACTTCTGTAAAGCTGCTTTGAGACAAAAGCGCTATACATATAAATTGTATTGAATTGAACTGAATTATTTAGAAGATTATCTTTCCACTTTGGAAATTCAGATACAAATTTATCCAGTGAGCTCTTCTTTCTGTCGTGGAGCACTGAATGAGCGCACGTATGAAGAAGTAGAGGTGTGTTTCGTGAAGGTCTAGCCTTTATAGTTTTTTGAGCCTTGGCAAACAATGAGGCAGTTTTTTCTGCAGAATTGATTTGCAAAAATAATTTCACTCTCCTGTTTATTTTTGGCAAATGCTGCAAGAATACAGACAAGTTCAGGCAACTCAATATCAGAAAAATGTCCTTGGAAATGTTTAAATTCCTGACAAAAACCTTCAATCTTGGCAATTCTACCACAGTGGGATATTTGGAAGCTGAAGCATAACCTTGCTGCACATTGAAGTATCAGAGTTGAATTGTTTAGTGATTTCCCTGCATACTGAACCTGGTTATGAAATGGACCTTCTGTCTCTGAACAGGAAAATCACCAAACTGTGATTAGACATCCCTTCAGAATAGAGTTGTGCCCTTTAGTCTTGGTAATTAAATTTACCCACACCATTCACTTCACTCATCAATTATGCTCCATTATCACAGCGGCTCAACATGTTAGCAGAGTTTTGAGTGAGGGATTGCCAAATTTAAATGGCAATACAATCTGCTGGGCACACCAACCAGATTTTGCTGTTGCTCACCGTTACACACAAAGTGGACTACAGCTGGCAGATGTCTAACGCTTCCCTAGTGCCACCTCTCTTCAGACTCCTGTCTGTCTAGCTCAACTTTGTTATGCACTCAAGTGAAAAGGAACCTCTGGACTAATCAGCGCATATGCCACGCTGCTGATAAATTTCCAGATATAGAAAAAGTGATGCCGTAAATTTCATTAATTCTTTCGTTCATCTTCAGGATTGCTCTGGGTCTGGAACAGTGGATTAAGGTGGGAATACCTATAGTCCATTGCAGCACATCATTAACAGACACACACACTGACATTCTTTCACACATAGGAGCAATTTAGAATAGCTACTCCATGTTCCTGGAGTTGGCAGAAAACCAGAGAACCTGAAGGAAAGCCACAGGGAGACCATACAAAACTTTACTCAGACACGAACCAGAGCTCAGAATCGAAACTAGGTACATGGATCTGTGAAGTGACCACTGTACCACCAATCCACCAAAACCAATATATTAAAGTTGGTAAAGTTCATTTTAATACAGATGTCACAAATAAAATGCACACAAATGGATATCCTGGTTCAATCTTTACATTAACCAATTAACACCATAGCTTTCCTGTATTTTTTTTTTTTGTTAAAATATTATCACTTTATTCTTGTAATTTCAATTAAAACTTTTGACAACCGAGTATTATTCAGCTTAGCTAAAAGAAGCCACAGCTCAAGAATTAGTAGTATTATGTAATCACATAATTAGGTTTTGCATGGAATGTAAAGCATAATTATGTGCTTATAGCCAGGTCAAGAAAAGAAATATTAGGCCCCCTAAGAAATATTTCCCTGGGTGAATTCTGTTGTACAATAATATGTCCTCCATTCTCTGGTTATATAGGTTCAAATAAACACCATTTTTTTCATAGGGAGACTGAGGTTATAAGGATATTCTTCCTGTCCATTAACACATTTCATTCACAGTTTTTCCTGTAGCCATTGTATATTTGTAGCTTTAATGTCATCCTATGCTGTCCTTCTATTGATATCATTTAAGGCAGGTTTACAGTGTAAGATTTTCACCCTGAATTTTCTGTCACTGGCAAAATCACCCATCATAAAGCTAAATCTCAGTGGTAAGATCAGTGGAGTTAAAAACACATAATGTGACATGCTCACTGATGGTTTAGACTCAGACCCTAGTGTAAACAATTGGCAGATGGCATAGATGATGCAAAACTCAAGCTACAAATGTGAAAGATGCAATAAGTAAACTTAAGCAAAATATAGGGTTTAAAGGAAGAGCAGTTTCATGAATTGTACCAGTAAACAGGGACATAACAAAAAAGAAATAAATTACAGAATAAAAAACAGATTTCAGGGATGTAGCTACCTAAATAGGCTGCAAATATGCTCTGTTCAAGATTCAAAGAACTTTATTAATCCCAGGGGGAAATTGCTTAAAGGTCATGCGTTGGCCAGGAATCAAACCTGGGTAAACTGCTTGGAAGGCAGCGATGCTCACCACTATACCACTATATTCAAGAGCTTCAGATTGATTAAACATTTTAAATAAAAATAATAAATTAATTAATTAAATAAGAAATAATTTCATGTTTATGAAGTAAGACTAAATGTAGTCATTTCAGGTCCAGGATCTATATATAGTTTGACATGTAGAATCAGATTTTAATACAAATTGGGGTATGTGTTTTATCATTGGTTAATTAACTCTGCGTTCAATCCTCCTAGGAAGTTCAAGTGCGTTTAAGCATCTCTGATCGGAACAAGATGGAGGTGTAACTTCTTTTTGCATCCATTGACTCAATCCATGTTTTCATACTGACGCAACTCAGGAACTCAGAATTCAAAGAGTTTCCCTACTCATAATGATGACTTAGTGTTGCCATTTATACGCGTTCAACTCGTAAATACCATTTTTCAAACTTGACTTGAACACACCATGAGTAACATATTAGATATTCTGGTCTACTGACATATTTTCAAATTTTAACGGTTCAATTTATAACAGAATTTGTCTTGCTAGTTTGATATCCAGCCTGCTATTTTATCCTTAAACCCATGTTTGTTACTGATTTTAGGTAATACAGTATGTTCACCTCTTTAATAACCATAAACAAATAAACTTACCCCAATTGGTTTGTTTATAACGATAATGGAGGTTATTTTTGTTAGCTTATTAGCCCAGTTATTGTTGCGCATATACAGAAAGTCCCTCACAGACGAGGTTACCCAATTATGCAAAAACTAAATAAAAATGAGTGTATTTTCGTGTATAACATGTAATCTTTTTTGTTAGTTGCCATTAATTAATGTTAAGTCATGATGCTATTCATGAATTATACAAGTGTGTGCTACAAATGGCAGCAAAAACAAAGTATTTATAGATTTTTCTATGCTTATTAATATTATAATAATATTATTATGCTTAATAATAATAATAATAATAATAATAATAATAATAATAATAATAAAACAATGCAACTCAACAGTTGGTTCATTTTAAATGTAATATGTTAGAGAGAAAAACATACCCCGTGCACTGAGTTAAAAATAACCCAACATTTTGTGAGTGCCATATCAAACCTTAGTCGAGATTTATTAGATAAAATGCCTTCATTTTTTAAATCCGTAATCATAGTCGAACAGAAATAATGCGCAGGTAAAGTTAGTATTTATTTTTCGACATCCTTTAATATGTTACTGTTCCCTATATCATTAATCCAGCCCAATCTGGCAACCTTGGGAGCCTTGGCTGAGGCAGTGTTGGGCTCCTCGGCTGGAGGAGACGCTGAGCTCAGGACACGCATGATGCGCTCAGGATGCACGAGAGGCGGCGGGATGAGGTGAGCTGAGAAACATTGCAGTGTTTTCACCACAGGGAGCAATCTAATCGATCCCTCACACACTTTATTGAGCGCTCAGACGTTTATGTAAGCCGTTCAGAGGAATTACGCGTTGAGAGACGGATTTTTAACGCCTCCGTTCATGTGCTCGTTTTCAAACTTTATCGTTGAGGTTTGGATGGATACAGAAGACGGACACTTCGCCTGACTGTATCAACATGTAGCATGGGTCTTTTTTCCCCCCTCCCTATAAAGGCATGATGTCTTCAGGGAAGATCTGGTAAGACAGATAATGATTCATACTCGTCGCGCGAACAGTCCCCCCTCGTTATCATGAACGATAAACCCAATAAACTGTTGTTCATCCCGGTCTTGGCTGTCCTTTTCGTGATGATTGGCTATCAGTACATCTGTCCAGCGGGCAGCCAGTCGTGCCATTTGCGGAACGGCGGCGATCCGAGAGGGCGACACGCGGCGGTAACGGATGAGGCGCCGCACGTGGCGCGCGAGCTGGCGCAAGACGCAGCGTCCAAGTTCAACTTCAGCGAGCGCGAGCTGGCGCGCCGCGTCGACTTCGACATGAAGGGTGACGACGTGCTGGTGTTCCTGCACATCCAGAAGACCGGCGGCACCACATTCGGGCGGCACTTAGTGCGCAACATGCGCCTGGAGCGACCGTGCGACTGCCAGACGGGCCAGAAGAAGTGCGCGTGCCGGCGTCCGGGACGTGACGAGTCGTGGCTCTTTTCGCGCTTCTCCACGGGCTGGAGCTGCGGCCTGCACGCCGACTGGACCGAGCTCACTAACTGCGTGCCAGCTGTTATGGACAAGAAGCGCGCTCCGAAGCGGAAAAAGTAAGCCTGACGGACTCGGGTGCGAGCGCGCGTGCGTGCGTGCGTCGATCAGCCAGTGTGTGCGCGTGTGTCTGCGTGAGATAATGATGTCAAGTCGTGGTTGATAAAGTAAATACAGCGTAACTGCATTTTGCACCGAGTTCCTTGCTTTGCTAAATAGAATTGGTGTAAATGATAAGGAATGGGAACTCCTCACTCACAGGCTTCAATAGTTCTGGTCCAAAGCAGGTCTGAGAGGGAAGTAGTTATGCCAAGGAAAGTTAAGAAAGTCTAGAGATGAGTCATACCCAAATCGGGTCGGGTTGACAGTGGAAGATATAAATAGGCAGGGTATTTTTTTCCCTCTTCTCAGGCCAAAAATGTATAATTGGAATACAGCTATTTAGTCTGTTCCCCATTCTTTCAGCTTATGAAAGTGATGGATAATCTTGTGTAATGTCAAGACTATCATTTTCTCTTTCTGAAATTACAGTAAAACTGGGATGGTAATGTGGAGTTAAAGCCCTCCGGGGCACTAAACCACCAAATGCCAGTAGTTTTCTTTTAAAAAACATTTTATTCTCTTTCTTCAGATACTAGCCATAGGCAGCTAATTACTGATTGATACACCTTCATTAATTTCAGCACATTATTAATAATGTTGCTCCCTCACAGGTTGAGAAGTCCTTGTTTTCCTCCAGAGCTCAACTTAGTGTGTGTGTATTTTTTGTGCATGTTCCCCCTGTCCATATCCATGCAGGTTTCCTCTGGGTTCTCCAGTTTCATTCCACACCCCAAAACATGTCAGTAAGTGGTTTGGCTATGTGAAATTGCCTCTTGGTGGAGGTGTGTGTGTGTGTGTTTGTTTGTTGTGTGTGTGAATGTGTGATGGGAACTTCATGGGAACTTACACTCCTTCTTGGGTGTGTCCCTGCCACACTGCCACTGTTCCCGGGTTCAACTCTAGGTAGTTTTCTGTTCAGATGGACTCAGAGAGTTTACACATATCTTTAAAACTTTATTCATAAAATATTTATTTACTTTTAAAGTGGTATTTATTCACTATTGTTTCATATCATGTTCATGACCTAGG
Organism: Hemibagrus wyckioides; assembly: GCF_019097595.1. Taxonomy (NCBI): domain Eukaryota; kingdom Metazoa; phylum Chordata; class Actinopteri; order Siluriformes; family Bagridae; genus Hemibagrus; species Hemibagrus wyckioides. Next base: position 27,287,915 of record NC_080715.1, on the reverse strand, counting down.
TGATTTTTATAGATTCCACTGTATTATGCATAATCTTACCCTACAGTATTGCCTTTAGTCATACTGCAAATGTCAGCGACTGTTACTCTGAAAATAATTCCCTAAATATTTAATGGATATTTTCATTTTTATATGCACTTCATTCCCGAGTAAATTTCCCACACCAGTAAGCTACCTTTCCCTGTTTCGATGATGGAGAGAACGTGCAGTAATGAACTTTAAATGAGGCATCATAAAGCCAAGCTGAGCTGTGGAGCACACTCGAGTATTCCCATCTATAATTTAGTGCCAGTCTGCATACATGAGCTATTAAAAGGATGTTTTTAGTTGTTTACTGTGTATAATGAGGGTTTAATGTGTATGGAATGTGCAGATTTTCACATTTATGAGTGTGTGAGGGAAAACCATCTGTTCTGTTTGAGTCCAAAAACATTCTTGTAACGAGATCTTTTCATGTACATTTCATTGATGACATTTGGTTATTCATGTTATTTTCTTCTATGAAAATGTTTTCAGTTGGTTTTCAGCTCTTTAGAAAGGAATTGTGGTTCATAAATGTATCACTCACTGCCTTAAGGGGAGCACTGGACTAAAACTAACACTTAAATCATCAGGTTATCCATTAGTGATTGCACAATTCATCAGTTTGACAGGCGAATTCATGGTGTAATTATCTGTACTTCTACAACTCAAGTGCACCTAATTTGCTGCTGACAAATTTGAATGGGAGCCATCAAACTAACTATATGAACATGGAAATTGTTCATAACTACTAAGAAGTGTATTTCCAGACTGAGGCTTTTTTCATTTAAAATCAAATGTAATTCGGTTTTAAACTGAGGATTTAGTCACTAGATAAAGCAGTAAAAGTGTCATTATGAACATAACAAGGTCAGAGGCAGCTATCTGAGAAATCTGATCAAGTTTAAAATATTAATATTTCCTTGTGTCTATACAAGAAGTACAAGCATAAATTATTTCTCATAATTGCCGAGTCCTGATTGCAGATGAGTTATTGAGGACAAATTAAAAAAAAAAAAAAAACTCTAGAAACTCTAAAAATCTTGAATTAAGATCAGGTGGTGACACGGTTTAGATTCTGTACATACACTGATCAGGCATAACATTATGACCACCTGCCTAATATTGTGTTGGCCCCCCTTTTGCTGCCAGAACAGCCCTGACCCATCATGCACTGTGTATTCTGACACTTTTCAGAACCAGCATTAACATCTTCAGCAATTTGAGCAACAGTAGCTCATCATATCACACAGGCCAGCCTTCACTCCCCACATGCATCAGTGAACCACCCATGACCCTGTCTTCAGTTCACCACTGTTCCTTTTTTGGACCACTTTTGATAGATACTGACCATTGCAGACCGGGAACACCCCACAAGAGCTGCAGTTTTGGAGATGCTCTGATCCAGTCGTCTAGCCATCACAATTTGGCCCTTGTTAAACTCGCTCAAATCCTTACGCTTGTCCATTTTTCCTGCTTCTAACACATCAATGTTGAGGACAAAATGTTCACTTGCTGCCTAATATATCTCACCCACTAACAGGTGCCATGATGAGGAGATCATCAGTCTTATTCACGTCACCTGTCACTGGTCATAATGTTATGCCTGATCGGTGTAAATAAACTAATCAAAAGTGTAAGTGTACCCATAAAACGCTTTTATTCATTGATCATATTACAGCCACTGAAAAGATCAGAGAAAACAGAGCTGGTGCTAAATAAATGATTAGATAAATAACGTATTGTGTGAATTGTATCCAGCATTTATGTTATTATTTTTATCATTACTTTTCTGTTTGTTGGTCCAAATATCCAGAGCGTCCTGCAGCTGGGTCGATTCATCCTTTTTGTACTGCAATTGAACCACATTAGAGATTATTTGCAGCTGGACTGAGGCCATCTTGCACAGATACTCTTACTTTTTCTTCCTACAAAACCCAGGCGAGAAGGCAACGTTCTCACCTGCTCAGATGCACCGCACTAGTTCTCCGTTCACACAAACACATTCCACACATGAGTGACAGAGACCAGATGTGGGCGTGTCCATGCCTTTATGCAAATATGGAGTGACTTGGGGCAGTGACTACCAAACGGGAGTGAAGACGGTAGAGTGCACATTATCCGTGGAAAAGAGCACACAATGCTTCTCCTCCATCTCATGTGATGTGATGCATATATATTATACTTGTGAATTTTACATACAAATGCTCTCCCTCCAGAATGTTTCATTTGAGCAGCAAGATTTGGAAGATTTGGAATGCTAGTTGCGCTATACACTGATAACCGTTATTACTATGGCAACCGGTAGTAGGAATGCCTACTGGCGACTTCATAGTACAACGACTGGAGACTTGCAGCGATAAAATCGCTGTATGTGTGAACGTAGCTTTAGGGGGAAAACTTACTTAATGCTGCTTATGTGAAGGCAACCATAGAAAAAAAGGATTGTCTGAATGGTTAAGATTTCCTAAGTAGGAGTTTTAGGAAACACAGCCATTGGCTACGAATTTTTTAAGGGTGCCATTCTAAAGAATGTTACATGAAACCCTTTCCCCCCCAGAAACTTCCAGTGTCTAGTTATCTGCTGTAGTCCAGTTATAGCCCCAAGAGTCAGTAGGCTCAGTTCTTTTATATCAATTAGTGTATGAAAAACATCTGATCCTATCACTGCATTCTGTCATATGGCATACACATCAAATTATGCACGACTGTGTGCCCTTTTAAACGCCTCTAAAATAAATTCAGCTATTTTCCAAGCTCAATTTTTTTGTATCATTTGGTTTCCAGTTATTTGCTGCCATACAAACACTTTAATTAGCTGCTCAGCGTAACCTGATGGCGTACAAATTGTCGTCGGTAATAGTCCTAAAGACAAGCTGTTATGAGTGGAATTATGAAGATCAACAAACAGCTGGTGATAGCGTGGCCTACAGTCGAGGTGCATCCCGGCCTGAGAAATTCCTTATTTGAAGATGAAAAATCGACCTAAGCCCAAAACCGCAAGGCTACAGGCATATAATTTATATCTGCAGTTCCAAGTAGTTCCTTCCTCTGGGAGAGTGCGACATACTCTCCGTTGCCAACTGCAACATTAATTCATTTCTCTCTCTCTCTCTCTCTCTCTCTCTCTCTCTCTCTCTCTCTCTTTCTCCACTTATAACTGTGCCTCCTTTTGCATTTTACCGAATGTGCTTCTTCTAAGCCTGTCAAAACCAAATAAATCTCTTTTGACAATAAGCAGGGCTTGTACAGCCACATAAGTGGTGACTTTATGAAATTTTAATTCTTTTTTTTCATTCTTCTGTAAGTGGGCATCCCAAGACATCTCTCCCGTAGACATTCCGTCCCCCATCTTTTGTACTTTTGCTTTCAATTATACACAGATGGCACATTCGGATGGTTATACATGATTTCCATGAAGGCACAGTGTTGCATAATGTTCTCGGAGGAAAAAGGATCAAGGATTTCTACCTGAGTGCTCGTAGCTGTGTGTCCTGAGTGGCTGTCTCGGCACTGTGAGGTGGCACTGAAGGGAAGCGCAGCGCAGACTGTCTTGCATGGCTTGGCCTTTTCAGAGCAGCCAGAGCAAGAAGCAGGAGCCAGAAAGGTCAGTTGTGTCAAAGCAGATCAGCAGGCAGTCATACAGCAGTGAGCGAGAGAGCGAGACAGAAAGGCAGGGATGGAATGCGCTTTGCTCATGTCTGCTGGGCCTGAGGGAGAGTCGTTCCTTCACTCTGCCTCTCAGAGTTGCTTCTCCACTGGGGCTCAGGAGAGCAGTATGGTAATATAGGAGTGAGAGATGCCTGATTGACCATTGCCAAGACTCATTATGAGTCACAGACTAATATATTAACCACAAAGGAAAGATGATGACTCTTCATCTATATTACTTCATTACAATTAACCACCTGATGTCAGGATGTATTTCCTCTCTAAGCAAATTAGCTCTCAGCCCTATGTATACATCATTTCCTTGCTACCTCTGCAATGCAGGCATGATGCTATTGCCTGGTTAGTAGGAGCAAATGGCATTGTTATTTCAGCTGTCACACGAAGAGATGAATAATTGTATGGGATTGTTGTAACTAAATTAAAATTAATCATGCAAAGCATAGACAACTGGCTCTAAATCCTGGTATCCGTATGGAATACCTCATTTATCTCCTGGCAGCGCTGTGCTAGGAGCCCTTGCCCTTTTAGCACTAATTAAATCTGTCATGTCCCCTGGTATGTATAGGAATACAAAATGTATTTTCTGGTCAGCCTCAAATGAACAGTCTGCCAAAGTGAGCCCTAATTAACTAGACCAAGTGCACAAACCCTCGTTTGGTTACTCAGACAGTTTTTAGGAAGAAACCCACAATTTCACATTATCCTTAACACTTACAACAAGCTTTGGGAGCTGTTTTTCTGTTTAGAACTAGTACAAAAGAAAAAAAAACAGTTTTCAGTTTGTTTACTGTAAGAAAATTAATATCTTGTATCACACATCTGCTCCTATTTACATTACAGTGTAATGCGAAAGTATTCACCCCATGACTATTTCTCTTTTTTTTGCTGTTTTGCAACATCAAATTTGAACATATCTGAATAGAAATGCTTTCCCCATTCATTTTGAAGTGACTCTCTATAGAAATAAAATGTGTTATAATAAATATTTGATTGCACAAGTCCTTAGACTTTTTTGAAAAAGAAAAAGAAAAGAAAAGTTAAAACAGCCTAATTGAGTAATTGACTTGAAGAATTGGATATGTCTCTATGAGCTTTATACATTTTGATTATGGCATTTTACTTCAATAAATTTTCTCTTTTCAAGTCCTAGACTGAGTCTGGGTTAGGTCTGACATGGCCATTACAAAACAAAACCTTAGTTTTTCAAGGCTTGCCTTGAAAAAAAGTTTTTACCTTGTACTTATTGACACGTACAACAACGTGCTTATATTTGGCTCTATATTTGGATCTGTATTGCATGAAAGAGCACTATAGAGCATGATGTTACAACTGGAAACAGAAAAATTGGTGTTAACATTCCAAATATGATGCTTTGGCTCAGCATATGCTTTGGCTCAAATTCAGGCTTATCAGTCATCAGCATGTGCTTGTGGCCTTTCCTTAGAAGTACCTCCTTCTGGCCATACTCTTATAGAGGTCAGATCTTTGAAGAGCTCAGGATATTGTTGAGGATTTCTCTGGTTCTTCTCTTTCAGCCAGTAAGCTCTATAACAACTTCAGTGTTGTAGTTGGCCTCTTCTTCTCTGGCAATTGCTCTTTTTGTCTAACCTCTGAGTTTGGCCTGAACCTTGTAGTGTCTCGGTTGTGACTATATCTTTTCAGCTTTGTTATTATTGATTGCTCTTAACAAGGTTCAAAGCTTTGCCTACATTTTTAACAACGTATCTGTTGTTTTAGCTGTGCGAACCACCAAAGTCAAAAATATTGGACAGAAATGGATTTAAAAGAACATACAGTTTAACTTATTTATTAGTGAGAGCTCTCGAAAATGAATAAATGCTTTATGTAATTTTATTTCTATAGCTACTTGAGCAAAATAAGCGTAAAAGTCCATTTTAATATATTTGAATTTGATACAGCAAAAAGAAAAACAATAACTGGTGGAGGAATAGTTTCTGCAGGAACTGTACATTGTTGTTATGTCAGGGCTTCTTTGTGTACTGTATATTTCATTAACATAATAAAATGCATTTCTAACATTAACCTTGTGAAATCTGATAATAAATTGAGCATATTCAAATTATGGTTACCTTAGTTATCAGTTCCTATCCTGACATATCAGTTTAACAATGAAATGCTTGCTTTGCAGTTAAAGAATTAGCATCATTAGTAATATTGTCCATAGCTCTAGTGAGTATATGAAGTAGAATAGTATTATAACAGTGAAAAGGATTAAAGGACATGAGGATTTGTTTACTGTTCAAGATGGAAACTTATGCTTACAACTTATATATTACGCTATATTTCTAAACAAAGCTTTAATGAAATCTGTCTTAAGTTCAAGTAAATCTCATCTATTTTAATTATACAATAAATGTTTTGGCTGTCTAATGAAAAATGAACAGCACACTTCCATAACTGACTCTTTTCATCTACAATGGACATAAAAAGGCTTCACATTTCTGATAAAATGGCAGGTTTGTTTTGTGATGAAAAATGAAAATGATAAAAAAAATGACTCCAAGATAAATCATGTCAGAACTTTTTCCACCCGTGTGAAATTGCAATATATAAATTAAGTGATCAATCAAAAACATTTTAGGGGAAAATATGAAAAATAAAGCAGTTGCAATAACCTGGTTGCATAGGTAGGAACGTACTTTAATAACTGGGGATGTGGCTGTGCTCAGAATAAAGCATTCACATAAAAAACACCCTGAGGTTCAAAAGTAATTATCATACAGTTGTCGTCAGTGAAATTATTTAAATTAACTCCAAATAAAGATCAGCTATTTATTTTTTCCTTCCTTTTAACTAGTTCTATCAAATCTCAGCAGCTTGCTGAATGCTTATTGGCTCAGTATCACAGCACCTGCATAAATTAGACCATGTTTCATGTAATTTGTGCTGAAATAACTGCTCATTTTGATGCTCTACACAATTTTGAAGAATAAGGCGCAGTGTGATGAGTGTTTGATACCGTTTTTTTGATACCGAGTGTTTTTGATGACCGTTTTTTGAATTGTTTAGTATCAGTACATCCTACTGCTCTTAGACAGAAACCTTCAACCTGCAGAAATCATGAGAGCGACTTCCAGATCAGTGCGCTTAACAATCTGTTTCCCTGCTAAAGCGCAAACGGTTTTTGCACCCGCCAACTCGTTGTTGGCCTCGGCTAACACCAGCAATCAGAACACAAGTAAATGCACAAGCTCCCTATTTCAGACAATCAGAGTAATGAGCAACATTCAGCAGAAGCCATGGTCCATTATTACTCTTATTGAGCGAGTGATGACATGCTCCTGGCACAGTAATACCCCTGCGTCATATTTTATTCATTATACTCAACACAGAGACCTCTGCAATTACTGTCTGGCTCTATGTCTGTGTAGGCTTCGATCAGATCACAGCCTGCCCCCTTCATTTCATTCCCAGTTATGAAATGTCCTCGCAGCTTTGCTGCTTTTTTGCTTTGTGACTTTGTGGATAAGGCTGTAATTTAAACCACATTCACAACATAATTTCATTTCATTTTCTTCGTGCATCTATTTCTTCTTCATCATCTTCTTCATCCCCATGCTCTGCTTATACCCATGACCATTCGATATAAAGTGCTTTTCAAACATAAGCTTTTCATCTACTCACACTGATCAATAGAAATGGGGAAGATCATAAACATAGCTCCAGAAGATTCCCCTCTGCAGTTGCAGAAGTTTAATGTGAGGGATTTACAGCTGCGAGGCCTTGGCTGAACCCCTACAGTATCTCAACATTATGAGATCCTTATTAGGTGTCGGGGCTGAGTATGCCCTTGTGGACTGGATGCAGTGGGGTCTAGAGATTGCTTTTCACGTATCATTAATCCAACTCGTCATCGCTGCTGTGGCAAAGCTGTTATCCAGTTGGCGCGATAATTAAGTGCTACCTGTGAGGGAGTGTTTTTACATCACTCAAACAATTGTTCCCTTCCTGACAAAGGAAGTCAGTGGGGGATTAATATGTGGTTAAAAAGAGCAGAAACCCCTAATTTCAGTTAAATTTGTGAGCAAAAGGAGTTTGACTTTTGTTGTGACAAAACTATTCATTTAACCAAGTGCGTTAATTCCATATTGGTTCATTATTTTGCTTCTCCAGTTGGTAAAGTGAATTTATTTTCTCAGCGTTCATCATGGTGTTTTCACCACTGAGTAATACTTTTGTTTGCAGTCTGTTTGACATTGTTGACATATTTTCCCCAGGGGATGTTCAAGCTTTATGGAAATGTGCTTGTTTTCTTGTGGTACATTCAACAACAGTGGATTTTACTCACCGCCAGTCTTCCCTCCTGTCATTATCCATAAACTAAATTAAGTTACTTTGCTTGAGATATTAAAACTTGCTGATCTCATTTTACTGAAGAAGAAAAAAAAACTTTAATAATATGAGGCTCACACTGAAAAAGCCACTCAGGCTAATGATGCAGGGCTTGCCAGAGCTTTCACACAGCACTTCTGACACCACTGTCAAGACTTGCTGCTCTGGCAAATATCTCCAGTAATCTGATTTAGCTCGACTGCCAGCTCTATTTGCATTTTTACTTGGATGATTTGGGATCATAGCTGAAGTATTAGTTCTCAGGAAATGAGTTTTTATAAAATGAACAGGAAAAAAAAATCATTTTCACACTTATGAAGAGCATAAGTATTTGGAGTTTGTGTGTTTTCCTCATGCTTCAGGTGTTTCCTCCAGGTACTCCAGCTTCCTCCCCCAGTTCAAATACATGCATTGTAGAATTATTAGCCTCTAAATTGTTTGTAGTGGGTAAATGGTTGAGTTTGTGTGCCCTGTGATGGGTTGCCACCCTATCCAGGGGTGTCCAAAGTCCCTTGGGTTAGGCTCCAGGTTTCCAACAACTTCCCAAGTGGTTCATTCCCTGCTAATATACCACAATACTTTACCAATCACCACTTCCCTGTTATATTTCCATATTTTCATAAACTGCTCTGACTCCAGCTTACAGTTCTCTCTTTCTCTGCTTGTCTTCCTTTTTCTGTCTTGCCTGTCTTGTTAATTACTGAAAAAATATACATTAAAATGGCAACAGCTAAAGTTACTGCAACTAGAATTAATATTAATATCATTATATTGAGTATGCATCTTACAACCCACCAATGTTCCGCACAAATATTTATATTTTTATATGTTCTCACACCTCTCAAAGCTGTGTCATCTTATATGTGCCTTAATGCCTGGAAGCATAGCTCTTTTAGCTCTTCTGACACCTAAAAGTAAGTCTATGGGAAAGCCTACAGTGTCCTCCACAAGTGCTCAGAGTTCAGTCACCGAACATCACTACTGACTGTGCTTTGGTTTGCATGCTTTTACCTCATAGTCATCAGCCACCACATTATTAGGACATGTTTCTATATTGAATTTGACAACAGGACATACATGAGAGGTTAAAAACCAAAACATTTTGTATATGTGGACATTAGTATCCTCTTAGCTAGTTACCGCCATGAGTACTAGAGATAAAGCTGCAGGCTGATAGTAGCTCTGAATATGTGTCAGTAACTCTATTCAGAGCCACGATGAATAGAAGTCTGTGTAAATTTGGGTTAAGCCAAAGCGGCATTATTGATCGTCTTTGTAAAAATAATAATGGAGGAATGAAGCATTCGTTTCTGTGAGGCACAAAAGTATAAAAGGCAGCTACTTTTGTCTAGTTTGTTTGATACTACCAGCTACATGAAATAAGCTCTCCCCGCAGTTTCTTTTTTCATCAATCACCTGACCCATGCTGGGGAAACGGATGGTCCTGTGACGCCTCTGGTCCTGCACTGTGAGGGTCGAACACCAATCTTCCCAATTATATTCCCTCAATTGTTGTTGTCTAACACACCGCTTCTAAATCTCCCACAGGTGTTCACTTTGATTGAGATCTGGTGACTGAAGGCCATAGCGCAGGATTTAAATCATTTTCATTCTCTTTAGTGTTAATGCTTACAGATGTGACAGATTAAAGGGGGGAAATGGTGGCTCTGTTAGATTAGATTTTGCTGGCATCGTTTGTCATTTATAATTATTGTGTATATTTGCAGCCAGAAAACTGTGTGAATGATAAGGTTGATAAATTTAGCGATGTCATATAAAATGCTCTACAAACAAAGGTATAAGAGCAGCAACTTGAGGGTTTTTTTTTTTTTTGGCTTTTCTCTCAGGCCCTTTAAGAACCACAGTGTGAAGTGCAGTGACATACATATCGATTTTACTTTTATTTTTATGCCAATTTTTAGTGGATCCAATAACCAGCAGGCTGACAGAACACTTTTCTCTTGTGATTTTAGTTGTACAAATTGACAAGTGTGTGCATTCACATAGAATGTATGTCAAAATCCACAATCATTTCAAACATGGAACGTCATAAAATTCCGTTCTCACTTTGTGGCTTTTATCAACAGAAGTAAATGCTCATGGGTCACTACAACAATATAGTAATTATGTCTAATTACATTACAGGCAAACAGGTTGATTAATGGGTTGAAATATTAGTGTCTGTTTGTGATCGTGATCTCTGATTGTTAAAAAAAAAGATCGCTACAGAATGAAAGCCCTGTGGATCTTAAAATCATCTCTGAAAAACAATTCCACACTTTTAGAGTTTTATTTATTTACACCTACGATGATTTAGAGATCGTCTTTTGAGATTGTAATCATAGAGCACTGAAGGTAGGGCTTAAGAATGTGTAGGAAGTACAAATTTGGCTGAAAATAAAACTAACTAAAACAATTTTGCTAAAATACAATTTAGAGAGGACTTATTAGGGCTTAGGACACTCATACATCATTTAGGACTTACAGTAGGATGTATTACAGTGATCACAATCTATATTACTTACCTACTTATCGATAGAATCAGTAGGGATCTCTCTCTCTCTCTCTCTCTCTCTCTCTCTCTTTCTCTCTCTCTCTCTCTCCCCCCCTTCCTAGACCTCCAGTGTTTATCTGACGGATTGACAGATCAAACAGTGACAAGGAAAATGCCAGCTCAGAAGCTTGCTGGCTGTTATTTTTCAATTGCCAGCATTTTCAGCCTAAAAAAAGCTACCTATGTATAAAATAAGTCACTCTGGGCATGATTCATCATGGCCACATGGTGAAATGTCATATTTCCTTATTTGGCTTAGGCGGGCTGACAGGTAAGTTATGTAGCAGGCAGGCAGGCAAGGCGTCATGCAGCGAGGAACCAGCAGATTCACCTTCATGAAGCTTAATCTCCTCAGCAGGCCAGGAGCTTCCTGCATGTCTTGGCACTGTATTGTTCACAGCTCCTCTGCCGTTATTGTTCTGCCCCCTCAGGACAAAGGACTGACAGAACTTCTGCTCTGAAATCATGTCGCTCCATCAGTCTGCAGTTCTGCCTCTGGTGCCTGGCTTTTGGAACAAACACGAGCCCAGCAACACTGATGGACATGTGTCAGCACAGGCACAGCCGAGCAGAATTTGCAGACATTATGTTTCAAGACTGTCACTGCACTTGGGCTGTATTATACATACACTTACATATTCATCACTTGCTGAAACACTGCGTTTCGGGCGTTTTTCTTCAGGATGTACATATCGAAACCTTTTGAAGAGTTGAAGTGCTTTTTGCTAGGCTGAGGACTGAATGCTAAAGCAGCGAGCATAATCTTGGCGAATAGATTGCAGGACAGATTGCTTCTTCATCCCCGGTGTTTATAAATAGATGCCTCAGTTTTGCACTGTTTACATTTTTATAAATGTTTATGCACTTTTAAACGGATGGCACCGAGTTGCAAGATGTCACTAGCCTAAGCTGTTCCTATTGCATCTTTGCTTTTTTTGTTTAGAATGCTTACACCTATAATAAAAAATACACTGACTGGGAGTATGTGTAACGAGGTACACCCACAGGAAATAGCTCAATTGCTAGCTTTTTTTTTTAAACCCATCTTTCAGTTCCCACCCAGTTTCCATATCTACTACAATGCAGCTGGTGAAGACTAACAGGCTCAGTGAATTACTATATGTTCTGCTTGACTCCCAGGACCACATGGTTATGACATTGCCAGGATCCCATCAACAGAGTAAGATTTTTACTATTGCATTCCTGGAAGCATTTGCTCGATTTAGAGTGATGCATACACTGATGTAATCACTGTGGCTAAGTTAGGTATTTAGTTACAATTTCACGCTACTCATCACTCAGAGGAAAGTAGGACTTTCACCTCAGTCATTGAAAAGGGTTGTGCTTGCCAATGCTTAGTGAGACATTCCATAGCTTTTCTTGGAAAAACCTCAGGCTTCCTGCTGAGCCATGTTATCTTGTCTGAATGAAAAAAGGTTCCTTCAGCTGAATTGCCAGTGATTTGGTTTTCTGGTTGAAGGCCACTTCAGCTTTTCTTTACTTTCATCACACCACAAGTTTCCTCATATGCATTCATTAAAAATGCAAAGGACTAAAGTCTCACTAAAACACAGATAATAATGGAGTTTAATGTCAGTCCCCAGTTGCAGATTGGTGTTGAGCGGTCTGACACTGCATTTCCTAAAGGTGTGCTGGCAAACAATCATTGGAGAGAGTCAGAGATTTCAAAATGATGCTTCATGTAGCATGAGCGTGTTACTGGTTCCCCAATTGCCCTTTTTTGGACCACTTTTGGTATGTACTAACCACTGTATACTGGGAACCAACCACAAGACCTACTGTTTTGGAGATTCTCCCACCCAGTCATCTAGCCATCACAATTTGGCCCTTGTCAAAGACACTCAGGTCCTTTTTATGGTTGCCCATTTTTTCTAACACATCTTTGAGACCTGACTGTTCACTTGCTGCCTAATTTATCCAACACCTTGGCTGGTGCCACTGTAATGAGATAATCAATGTTATTCACTTCAGCTGTCAGTGATTTTAATGTTATGGCTGACGGGTCTATAAATAAACTCGCATTGCCTTGCTTGAACCAAAAATTAGTTACATGTGTCATTTTCTTGCTAATACTTGGATACACCACCTCTTGCCTTAGTAACAGCACCATGCCTATCAGGTAAGGATGCTGGATGCCAAGTGTCTCGTAATAGTCCCTGTCAATTTTAACCCACTCTTTCACTGTCTAGTTGCACATTTCTGCCTGAGTGTGTGGGTGTTTATTTTGGTGTTTCACTCTGTTCCATAGTTTTCTTTGGACCTGGGAATTGGTGATTTTTGCACTCAGGCCATTCACGGAGTCCCATTGTTCTAAGATACATTTGAATCTTTATATATACACTCTACACTCTCACACTGGAACCAAAATCAGAGTCTAGTTAAACACCAGAAGTATTCAAGTTCAAAAAGATGCTACTATTTGTGAATGTGAATTTATTTATTTATTTATTTTTAAAAATATTTCAGTGCTTATCACTGATGGTGTAATCAAGGTGATGCAGTGGGTAAAGTAGTGAATGAACCAATGCAATTCACTGACTTACAATAGAATCTGGTTCTCATATGAAAGAGAGGATTTGGGTGTAAATTAGCAGTTGCAAATTCTCCTTACAATACCCTGGGACAGATTTATTTTTATCTTCCTGCACAGAATTTTTTTTAATGTCCACAGATTAAGGTGCTTTCTTCTTTCATCAGTTTATATCACTGAGTAGGACTATAAAGCCTTGACCTTTGGATATTAGTTCATCATATACTAGCAATAAATGTCAGACAAACTTCTGCTTCTCAGACAACTTAAAGCCGGTCAGGGTTCCACACCCAGTGTTTGACATGCTCTGGTCTGAAGCTTATTTACTAGCATGGTTTTATCATTCTTCATGTGCTTTCAGTCGGAGGGTGTATGTGTGTGTGATGATATGATCCTGGCAGCTCTACAACATGTCAGGGTGAGTAATGGTCTCTAGAGCTCAGATATTGACCAGAGGCACACTTTGTGATGGACCACCACTACTTATTCTACCAGAACCATATGTCTTCCAGTAACTTGCCTTGGTGGTTCTTTTATTCTTGTCATCCTTTTTTTAAAAGCCTGACACCATTTAAGCTGATTTGTCTGTTAAGTGCCAGAAAATACTATATAAGGTACATACATAGTGATTTATAATAGTTTATAGTTATATTCAATTTGCCCATATTATCTCTGTGCTGGGAATATTTCTCATGATTTCTCTGACAGCAACATAACAGTTCAGCAGACAATAATACCCACTTAGAGAGGAGGTAGATACAGTTCCTAATGGACAGTATGGGATTTTAGCATGGGTTATGCATCTCTTTAGAATATTCATTCATCTTTGGCAACCTCTTGGTCCTGGTCACAATGGATCTGGAGTTGATCCCAGAGATGGTAAGAGATGGAGTTGCTAAGAGATGGGAATTTACCCCTATTGAGACTCTCTCAAGACATCTCAGGACATTTTAATAAATAATAATAATAATAATAATAATAATAATAATTTATTATAAACACTGAGCACTTTTTTTTAGAAACACTTGTACACCTACACATTCATCAGCTAATAGTGTGGCAGCAATGTATAAAATGCATGTTCACATCAACCATCAGAATGTGGAAAAATGTGATCTTAGTGATTTTGAGCGTGACATGATTGTTAGTGCCAGATGGACTGGTTTGAGTATTCCTATTACTGATCTCCTGGGATTTCCACACACAACAGTCTCTAGAGTTTATTCAGAAAGGTACAGTAAAGAATAAACATCCAGTGAGCAGCACTGAGCTGTCAGAGAGGTCAATGACCAGACTGGTTTGAGCCGACAGAAAGGCTACAGTAAATCAGAAATCCTCTCTGAACAACCGTAAGGAGCAGAAAGGCATCCCAGAATGCAAAACATGTTGAACTTTGAGGTGGACAGGCTACAACAGCAGAATACTATGCCAGGTTACATTCGAACAGCAAAGAACAGAACACTGAGGCTGGAGTGGACACAGACTCACCAACACTGGACAATTGAAGATTAGAAAAGTGTAGCTTGGGCTGATGAATCTGATGAAGTTTCTGTCGATGCACACAGATGGTATGGTCAGAATTTGGTACCAAAATCATGAATCTGTGAAGCCAACCTGCCACATGTCAACAGTCCAGACTGGTGGAGGTGGTGTAATGGTGTGGGTAGAGATTTCTTGGCACACTTTAGGCTTCTTAATTCCAATCAATCATCGTTTGAATGCCAGAGTGTATTTTGAGTATTGTTTCTGACCATGTGCATCCCTTCATGACCACAATCTTCTAATAGTGACTTCCAGCATGATCATGCACCATGTCACAAACAACAATCATCTCAGACTGGTTTTATTCTTTAGTAGCCATCCCAGTCCCTGGATCTTTTGGGATATGGTCAATCATGTAAATTTAATCATTTTTCTTTTCATTCAACTCAGCTCTTATGGTCTCTGTATGCCTGTTATGGTGATTTCTTGTTCTGAAGTGATGTGGTTATTAAATAGTGCATTTTATGTGTCTAATGTGCTGCTGCCGGCCCATAGTGTAGCGAGTGTGTGTGCCACAATGGATGTTCGTCTGCTCTACTCTGGGGGCACTAGCTAAAAGCCACTTTACTGGTTTGTGGTCAGTCATGTGAAAAGTGGTAACAGATTTAATTGAGAAGAAATCTTTTTGCTCCATTTGAATAAGGCACCCAGGAGGGCAGGAATAAATCTTCACAGTTAGTGACTGGTGTTTGACATCGATAAATACACAATGGCGAAATGGAGTATCTTGTGCATTCTATTTTCTTACCACATGACTAATGATGAAAAACAGCAGCTGTTGGTGTAAATAAGTACTAAGACTCTTTGTTTCTACCTTTTCCGAATCCCAAGGCAGGTTTTTTTTATATATATATATATATATATATATATATATATATATATATATATATATATATATATATATATATATATATATATATATCCTTGGGATTCGGATAAGAATATACATACATATAAGGAAAAAAAATAAGAGACCACTGCAAAAGAATCAGTTTCTTATGTTTTTTTCTTACAGGTACATGTATTGGTAAGATGAAGAGTTTTGTTTCATTTTTTGTGAACTGCCTACAATATTTCTCCTAAATTCAAAATATTAATTCAAACTATTGTTATTTAAAGTGTATATTTAAAGGAAATGACAACACATCAAAATAACCCAAGATCATGCAGTATTTGCAGAGCTTTAATAACTCAAATAAAACAAAATGCAAATAATTTGTAAATAAATTGTGTTAATGCTTTTGGCTAAATAACATTAAGAAATCAGTATTTGGTGGAATAACCCTGATTTGCATGTGTTTTGGCTCCATGATCTCCACCAGTTTTTCACATTGCTGTTGGGGAACTTTATACCACTCTTTTTGCAAAAAAGCAAACAGCTCAGCTTTGCTTGATGGTTTGTGACCATCCATCTTCCTCTTGATGACATTCCAGAGGTTTTCAATACGGTTCAAATCTGGAGATTGGGCAGTGGTCTCTTATTTTTTTCCAGAGCTATATATATATATATACATAAAACATCTGCAGGTGACTGTGGACACTAAGCACATCACACAAAGAAATGATTACATGAAAAATAATTAACAAAAGTCTGGGGATTAGGGATTTTCTTTCTTTCTCCATATATTGTACAGGAGAAAAAACCGTACGTGACTGTGAAATTAGCAGCCTACTGAATCTGAATTTGTTACAGCTAATCATGAATAAAATGTGGATGCATATTCTTTTTGCCTTGCTTTGCAGTGATTTGACCGCCCTTAACTGGCATAAATTATTCCAGAAATAATATTCTGCTGTTTGTAAACATGTTGCCATGCTAATTAACAATCAGATTGCAAGCCAATTTGATTTAAAAGACTTGGATTTAATTGGAACTTTCAACAGGGATGATTGAGAGCACTTTTTTTTATCGATTATATATGTACTGAATCGATAAAATTATATGAATGTATTTTTTTCCTATACACATAATCTTATAGCCAGTACATTCCATAGCTGTTGCACATTCATGTTTTTAATGCTGTTTTTTTCCTAAACTACAGTTTATTGTTACTGTTGCTCTTGTTTAACCAAAGTGGATCAAAGTCAGGACTTTCATGCTAACCTTCACCCTGGCCTTTGTTCCGTCTTTTGTCACGACTGACTGGAGTGTGGAGGGAAACATGCTGTACTTCGCTCATGCATGGCTATTGCACACTTCGAGGTGTCAGCTCAGTGGGGACGGAGTGCTGCTCCAAATTACCCCGCCTATGAGTTGAGCGGGTCTTCGCCGAATTTTAATTCAACCGTGCAGATGGACATGGAGCGAGTGTGAGCAGTGTCCTGTTGTGCATGCTGCTTTTATTGATGCCAGGCGTGAAAAGGAAGAGTGACATTTAACTGTGAGAAAAAGTGGGGAGGGTGGTCGCAAATCCAAAAAGCTCATCCCTGTCACAACACAGTCAGAAACAGGGTCTAACGCAAGGTTTAACTGATGCATAGAGCCTTTACTTTGCTCCAAAACTCCATATGTGATTCCTACAGTCATTTGTGTAAATCAGATACAGTAGATAATTCACCTACAGACAAAACAAGTCACCTGGGCCTAATGCATAAAATACGTATGTTTGATTGAGACAGCAACATCAAAAATGTCTTTTAGGTGCAATTCTTTAAACTGTTGAGATAATCATGTTAGTTACAGCTTCCTGGTCAGAGTTGCGGTGCTGGTAGTTCTACATCCTGTATGACACAGCAGATTATAGCAGGACACCATGCACAAGCACACAATTCACAAATTGCTAGGGGCAATTTAGTGTTGCCAAGCCACCTACCGGCATGTCTTTGGGAAAAATAACCTGAACGAGACTCCATCCATCCCTATCAAAGATCTCTGGTAAAACATTAAATATTGATTGTCTCTTTATCAACATCGTATTCCTGAGTCCTCTGTGTACTGCAGAGGTATAGAGAGAGGCACAGAGAGCTTTAACCCCAAATAGAGCAACTCTGTCAGGTTTATAAATTCCTACGTTGTGTCTCTTGCTTTGGCCTAGTAATGATAAGGCCCTGCTATGACCATTATAACCATTGCCATATACACTGATCAGCCATTACATTATAAGCAGTTGTGATGGCTAGACGATTGGATCAGAGCATCTCCAAAACTGCAGCTCTTGTGGGGTGTTCCCAGTCTGCAGTGGTCAGTATTTATCAAAAGTGGTCCAAGGAAGGAACAGTGGTGAACCGGTGACAGGGTCATGGGTGGCCAAGGCTCATTGACGCACATGGGGAGCGAAGGCTGGTCCGTGTGATCCGATCCAACTGACGAGCTACTGCTGCTCAAATTGCTGAAGAAGTTAATGCTGGTTCTGATAGAAAGGTGTCAGAATACACAGTGCATGACGGGTCAGGGCTGTTTTGGCAGCAAAAGGTGGACCAACACAATATTAGGTAGGTGGTCATAATGTTATGCCTGGTCAGGGTATACTATATAAAGTGTTCTGCTGTGTAAATCTCACTATAACTGACCTCTGGGGTTTGGTTTATGTTTGTTGCAGATCCTTTACAGTCAGAGTTACATATCAGCTGGAATTCTGACCCATTGTAAAAGTCTGAGCTGGCAGTGATAATGAAGCCACCACTACAGATAACCCAGTCACTCCTGATTAAGTGACATGTCATCCATTGCCTTAATTAGCTATTGAACAGGTTTGGGGGGTTAATAAGACAACAGGTTGGCTGGCAATTGTGATTTACTGTTAGCAGTTAATGGTTTCACTTTCATACTCCACCATCACTGCTTGAAATAATTTGATTAACACTATGGGACGAGATCCTCCTTGGTTGTTATTGTAAAATCAATTTCATGCCTGGGTGAGCTATCACTGATGCTGTTTGTGTCGAGTGAGTGAGGCTTATTGCTTGCCAATTGCCAAAAAAAAGAACATTAGAGCACACCTCTTTTTCAAGAAATTAAAGCTCTCATTTAAAACTACAACTGTCGTATTTAGCATTTGTGCGGTCTAGGAGTTGAGTCAAGTCTAATAAGACAGTTTTAGACTGACCTTTCTGCCCCACAGCAGGAAAATGTCTGAGCTGATGAAAGATATAACTAAGTGAGTGGAGGCAAAAAAGTGGCTTATGAAGAAGTGAAGAAGCAGAGGAGATTGTTTTTGGCTAAATCTTTGCTAGGTCAGCCGGGTTAAGTGGGAGACTCTTGCCCTGATGAATTTCGAAACAAGATTTGTTCAGCTCTTTCCTAAGGCTCAGTTGTGAATACTGTTAAATGAGAGGTTAGGTAAACAAGCTTGAGAGAAAGGGCAGCTGGATCGTTTGCTTCGGCTGCCTTAATGAATTCACAGACAACAACCATGGTACCTGGGTATTGTCATTGATACAAATTATTTGCATGGATCCAAATTAGAATGAGAGACTTGTGTGAATTATTTGCAATATGATATGTTTTCTTTGTCATTTATAAGTGTGCCATTCATTTGCAATGATTTTGCTAAGAGACTGGTGAAGGGTGCTAGCTGCATATAATCTGTCTTTGAAACAGTGATTACTTTTAATATTAATAAAGGGCTTATTTGGGGATTTATTTTAAAGAAATGTGTATGTAGGTATGAAATTCTGAAACCTCAGAGTATAACTTTACACTTAAAAATTATTTTTCATAAAGTCTTAGATTTATTAAAAGGATTAGTATAGTATATTGAATGGATGCATAGTTAGATATAATTGGTGGATTATAAATACTACTACTTCTAATAATAATTATCGTCATCATCATCATCATCATCAATATACTCCAATATATTTTATACAGTACAGTTAACCATTACAACCATTTGCCAGCGCAGCCTTTTAGAAGCATTTAATTCATGATCTGTTATTTGTCGTGTGCTAAGCCTTGTGTCACAGGCTGTGAAATAAAGTAATCCCGCTATGAGTTGGACAATAATTGCAACACTTTCCCTGTAGCCAACTCCCTCCGTTAATTTGTGTTTAACCACGTGTGACTGGCTGCACTTAAAGGGATCCATAAAGAGTCCATTGCCTTTAGGTCAGATTACACTCACTGTATCCAAGACTTCATCCTGGAATGAAACATGACCTAACAAGGTGCACTTGAAGCTGATGGCTAGACAGCATTAAGACACCGGAGATTAGCTATAATACAGCAAGATATGAGTGATGTGTTAATGGTAATGGTAAATTGAGAACATCTCTATGTCCTAGCTCCTTCTGTCTTCTTCTCTCTACATTGAATATATGAGTGATGTAGTGGGTTGCTAATGAATTTTGCAGGAGAACACATACTGTTGCTTGGATGCAGAATACCTCTGAGTGTGATGTTCCTCTTGGCTGTGTTATTGCATGGCGTGCTCATTTTGGTGTATGTTGATATATAAGACACAGATAATCTACCTGGTCGGTTTTGCTTAAAGAGCAGTAAAAGAGGGGTTCACGTCTCATCTAGCACACGAATAACAACCGCCCATTCTCGAGATCTTGCCAATGATGATCCGTTAGCCAACGAAGGCTGGGATAAGGAACAGATTCATTCATCCAAATTTATTGCCTTTCTTCTGTTATGTAGCACAACAAATCTGTTGTTTCAGGACAAACACATAATCTAATTGTGGCCTCAGGCTGTTTAAATCAGAGGAATAACAGATTTCAATATGGCACACTAGCCAGAGAGCTTGCTTAAGGGTCCAGTAAACACTGTGGAATCCATCTGGGTGTCCATCTGGTTTGATGGGTGAAGCGCAGCATGTTAATTTAGTGCACATTACTCTAAAGCCTGCAACATAAAGGCTAAATTGACAGACATTGATTTCTATTCCCTGGTTTATCTGTAGCTTTATAACAAAGCCCAATAAAGAATTGAGTACCAGGAGTTACATTTATGTTTATTCTCTTGGTAGACACTTTTATCCAAGTGTAGAAAGAGCAGTTGCATATGAAGCTCCTTAGGTTAATTGGAACAGCAGTTCTGTGGAAGTCCTGGCATTTTTTAACCCTCCAGTCACAAGCTCAGCTACAGTGATACCTCTACTCCAATTTCAGATACTTCCATTAGTAGGCCCATAAATATCTAAGTAGATCTCCAAGTAGATCACAAGTTTTCTATTGGACTCTCAGTGAGCCACACTTTGACCTATTATTTAATATTTTGGTCACAGGAAGTGAAGCCCAGGTCAGAGGAGCTAGTCAGTAATTAGCCTTTCTTTAACACTACCGGATTCATTATTGCACTGAATTAGTTTATTGTCCTGGAGCAAGTATTAAATGTAATTGCTGCAGCTTTGTGCTTCCCATGCTGCTTTTGAATAGAAACCAGGATCAGCCTGCCATGCCGTGCTATCCTTTTCAAGAGATAAGAGAGTCCGCATGCATCTACATTGACATTTTCTAGTCCAGTCATGAAAGCCCTCCTCCTCCCAACCCACTGGTTTTAAATCTAATAGACAAACGTTTACTGAGTGGGAGATGAATTCATTGTTAAAAATGTAGGCATGTTCAAAGATTCAGTGGGATATTATTCAATTCAGATAAACAAACAAAATATATCCAACAGCTTCAGTATATCCAGTTTATATAAACCTGCTTTTCAGTGGAGGCATAGCTCTGCATGCACTTTAGTATGAACAGATAAACCTGCTTACATTTTAGTTACACACCTTGGCAAAGCAGCCACCGGTTGGTGAAAGAAGCATTTTACTTAATTGGAATGTGAATTACATATTACAATGAAATCTGCTGGATGAACAAAACAGGGATAATCACTCTGCTGTTGCAGAAGCACCGGTAAAAGCATCTGCTTTTGGTCTTAATTCTGTTTACACTTTTTGTAGAGACAGACAAATAAAATTCTTTAGCTAGCCCAAGTGCCAGCTCTTTTTTGCTGCCCAGTCCTGGTCTGTTCTGGTGGCCCTAAAAACCTCTGCTGAAAATTACTAGCGAGCATCCAGGAATAATGCATGGTACTAGTGCTACTAGTAATTCATTTATTCATTCGGTTTTAGTGAATGAGGTTTGGTTCTGCTCAGAATCATGGTGGCCAAGCCTGTGAACGCTAGGTGCTGTGGTGTTCTGTCCTTATCAAATGCAAAAGATATTAAAGCCTTGTTAGCATGTATATTTTCTCTCAGTATGTTTACCCATGAGGAGACAATGTGTTGTAAGCAGGAGAGTTCAACAGCTTTGCACTGTGATTTATTTTGCTTGGTTTCTTCAGTATCTTTATACATGTCCTCAATAGTTAGCGCATCAGGAGGTGTTGTGCCACTGAGAAGCATGCTATGTTTAATATACATACCATTCACACGTTTTTGCAAAAGGTAAGAGAAAGTGGGTTTTGTTCTGTGGTTGTTGCTTTGCTGACTGCTTCATCAGCAGCATTCTGAGCCAGCTCACTCAATGGACAACAGCGAATAAAAAAATTTACACAAACATGGACACATAATCTACTTATCCCAGGTGTCTGGGTAGTGATTTGTCAACCTCTGCTCTGTGTATTCAACTAAGGCAATTTTTTGCAAATGATGGAACAAACAGTAGAATTTATACATTTCAGCATCGGACAGCGACATTTAGTGTTTTAGGCTTAAACATGGACAGAAATGTGATATGATGGATGTGGTGACCTTCATTTTAACATTTGTTCTTCATCCTGACTTTATTCACCATCTCCTCATGGCTAGAGGATATGTGATGGCTTTATGCCAACCCCACATCCTGCATATGGCTATTTTGGTGTAAGTTAAATGAGAAAGTAGAAATGGAACTTTATTAAATTTGAATACCCAGATCCTTTTATTGCCTAACACTACCCTTAGCCTCCCACTGCTTTGCAGTAAATTTGAATTGTCTCAGTGTAAGTCATTTTGGATAAAACATAAGCCAAAGGGATAAATATAAATATCTCAGCAGTCAGGGATGTGGGTGGTAGAGGAAGGATGAGGAGGCTGTTGGTATTTGTTTATAGTGTTGCTAATCTTGTCCTGATATAACTTATTTAGGCAATTATATTATGATAGGAAGGAACAAAAGATGGATGTGGTATTAATTCAATTCTCTAGGGTCTTTTGACTCACACCATTTTCTCTCACCTGTCCTGGGCTTCAGTCTGAAAGCATCAGAAAGCCAGTATCTATTGATTTTAGGAGTTGTTCTGGGTCATATTCATTTCAGTGGGCCAGGCCTAGTCATTTCTGTGGTTTATCCTTTTGTCTACACCATGAGATATTGATTGAGTTCAGACCTAAGATGCTTTAGCTCAGCTGGATTGGATTCCTAACCTGCCCATGTCCTGATTTTTTTTTTCTGGGGCATGCAGTTACGGGACCTCATGAATCAAGTTCAGTGTTGTATTTCATATTTATTACTGGACCACTAAAAGTGTAATTTGATGGCTCTCATTTAGAACTCCTTCTCTGATGATCTTTAGTTGTCCTCATACTTCCTGGAAGCAGTGTTGCATGGAGAGGATGGATACTGAGAATAAGGAAATTCTTCTGTGATAGCATCGTGACCTGTCATGTTGTCATGAGAGTGGAGGCTGTTAGCTAAGGGATGGATTTGTGTAATGAGATAAGGAGGAACCGGTGCAGAATAGGAGAGTGTCCTAGTGGGCTTTCAGAACAGACACACATGCACACACACTCTGCTTATGAGGCTTGGGCTGTCACGCTGTGGTGGGGGATCGGAATCAGAACAGACACCACATGCAGAAGCATTAGTGCCATGCGTCATGCTCTCATTTGGCAAGTGACACTTTATCCTGATTTATATGATCTGTGTGGGTGGTGTGGAGGTGCATATGTATGTCTATGTACATTTGTGTTGTATACACGTATGTGTCATTCATATTTACTGTGTGTGGGTGTGCACCATGGTACATAGTACATGAATGTATTTGTGAATGTTTTGGGTGCTTGTGTGTGTTTTACCATATTCTGACTCTGCTATAAAGATCAGTCAGCTCTGCAGCACGGTGAGGAGAGCAGCTCTACTTTGCAGTGTAGTGCCCAGGGCCACAAACACAGTGCTCCCTCAACCAAAACACCAGCAAGCAAATACTGAGTATTCATATACTCAAAATATTATCTAACTTAAAAAAAGTATGACTGTACACCCTAGAATAATTTGTATTGTCTTTCAGGAGAATCAGAATCAGTGACTAGAAGTATGAATCAGCAGAGACTTCCTAAAGTATTTTTTCTGAACTAAGAAGAAAATAGGAAACGTTTCATCAAAATGCAATTCTAATGGAAGAGTAAAAAAACACCACCTTGTGCATGAATATAACCAAACCAGCACTGACTGTAAGGTAAAAGGATGGTTATCTGGAGGTCACAGAACCATGGGTACATACATTATGTGACTAGTGATTTCACTGCTAGAGACTACAAGGGGCAGGCATGGCAGGGAACATTCTGCAGTCTCATTATCATTGAAGGCTGGAAGGTCAATCTTATTTACAATGGGTGATATGACCTTAGGCAGAAACCCTGGATTCAGCTTCATGAATCCATTCACGTCATAGTCCTCTGTCCACCAGAACATGCAATATGAGCTTTTTGTTCATGTAACTTTTTATGTAGTAGAAAATTAGCATATCTGTACACACCCATTTCCACTCAGCACCATGAATATGCTCAGAAAAAGGGACCAAGACAAGTGAAGAACCTCCATCAGGCTCCTACAGGACCTTGGTGCCATCATATAAAGTCAGTAATAATCTTATAAGACACTGCAATCCATGGTGCTCTGATGATCTGTGATACCTGTTACATATATACTTCAGTATAGATGGGTACTTGGTGATATTAAACAGTCCCTGGAAAAAAGTAGGATCATCCTAGGAAGTGGGCAAGGCACACCAAGGTCCAGCTTGAAGATTAAGCTTCCACTTATGAGCAAGACCAGTGTGTTACTGGACTGTTAGGTCATAGTTCCCAGTTGGGCGATTCAGATGGGAGGGCAGACCTTTAAAAAACAGGAGGTCTGGCTGCGGGTGGTAGCTCATATTTCAGCCTATAAGGGAGGTTTCCTGGCTATTTTTTCTCTCTGTTGTGGCAGTGATCCCAACCGAATTCCCTCTGCATCAACAATCACAGCCAGTGCCTGGGCACATCCACTTGTTTTAAACTATGTTTAAACTACTTCTTCTTTTTGAGACAGACCCATAATGTGTCTGAAATCAAACAATATACTCGTATTTACTTTTGTATACAGTTTATAAATGTATTTGTGTCTAATCACAAATGTAATTTTCATGAAGGTTAAAATTGTTTGTGTTTGAATTCAACAAATCTCAAATGTAATATTTAATTAAGTGGATGAATAAAGACACTCTAAAATTTTCTTAAAATACATGCACATGATTTCAGAAACACTTAACACTTTCTTTTATATTGTTGCTATCTTCTTTATATGAAAGCTATTTTTGCACAATAGTCAGACTGTTGATGAGAGCATCTACACTACAAAGGGACCTGAAGAGATCTGTCCATCAAGCGTGCATGGACTGCAGTAGAAATTAGTAGACATTTATTGCCCTCATATGTCGAGTGAATTTTACTAACCTCCTTACTAACTATCACTCTCAAAACCCAAAGTTGATTCAGATGGGAGGGCAGACCTTTAAAAAACAGGAGGTCTGGCTGCAGGTGGTAGCTCATATTTCAGCCTATAAGGGAGGTTTCCTGGCTATTTTTTCTCTCTGTTGTGGCAGTGATCCCAACCAAATTCCCTCTGCATCAACAACGCAGCCAGTGCCTGGGCACATCCACTTGTTTTAAACTATGTTTAAACTACTTCTTCTTTTTGAGACAGACCCATAATGTACCCATAATCTGGACTGAATAAATGCCGAAAGCAAAACAATACCATTCGAAGATCATGCAAGCTCATGAAATCTATCAGCATCTTCAAATCAAACTGTCTTTTAGAGTTTAAAGTCAGAATATCTGCATTCCTTACTACAATATTTGGTTTGAGCATTACAACGGCATTACTTTCGACTCCCTTAACTCTCTTCCTCTTCAAAGGCTGAAGAGAGTTTCAAACCGTGATAAGAAATCAAAGGTAGTTGAGATTTTTTTTTTTGCTGGTTGAAGGGAAAACGCTGAGAGGGGGTAATCCTGTTTGTGTAAAGGCGAATGAAAAAGATCATTCAACTGCACTCTCAGTAATCCCCTTAAACATGAAGCTTATATGGCAAAGCCTCCATAATTTTATCTATCTATCTTCCATAGAGTGGCATTAGGAAGACATCAAAACCTCACCACTAGTTCTTGGCTAACAAATCAATAAACAGATGAGGCTTATTAATTTTTAATATGTGGCAAAGTGTAGAAGGGGGCAAAAGCTGGTGTTTGCAGATCAGGCAGCTTTTGGCTTAGATACCTGGTCTGGAGTAGAGCACTAAGCACTGAGCTTTAAAGCTGAGTGCTTGTGTATGTGCTGTTCCCAGACCATGTTTAATATATATTAAAAGTAAAACATTAGTGCATTTACTTTATGCTCTGGTTCTGTACAAGACTCTACTTGCCTGTGATCTGAAATGTCCATCATGTGCAGAAGTTGATTTTTTTTTGCATTTGATTGCTTATTATTCCTAATTTAATATGCCTGAATTTTCCATGAATATGTATAAGAAATGCTTACTTATCATTGCAGCCATTAAGGATGGAAAAATATCACAGTGTACACAATATGCATCTTTACACCAGCATGCATTTTTTTGTCAGAACTACACAATAGGTTACTTGTTAAAAACAACTGTTCATCAGAATTGCACAGTTAAGTTTGTTCAAGTTGTCTGTGATTCCCATATCATCCAGTGTTCTTTTTAAATGTCTACTACTATGCAAATCTGTTATCCTTGCTCTTCTATGTTGTTATGTCATATGTCAAAGCAAGTGTAATAAAATGTTTTATATACAGAGGTTATACTGCATCCAGACAGTGAAGGTGTTCAATGATTTACCAAAATAATCCTTTTATAATGTACTAATATCCTTCGTATTTGTAATGCTGTAAATGCTATTGAGGTAAACTTTAACTGCTATGAGTGCCTACATACAAACGCTGAGTATTGCAATGGGAGTAGATGCCTTTCATTACTGACAGAGCTAAAAAAAAACATCATGCTGGTGGTGGTAGCATCATACTGAGCTTTTTCCCTTGGTTACTTCTCTGGCTAACATTCTTCTTACCTGGTCACTGACATTTGCTGGTGTCAAATCACTTTACTTTTTTATTTATAGATTTATACACTACCAGTCAAAAGTTTGGACACACCTTTTAATTCAATGTTTTTTGTTTAGGGATTTATTTTCTACATTCTAGAACAATACTGGAGATTTCAAAACTATGAAATAACACACATGGACTTAAGTAATCCATATGTAATGACAACAAAAAACAGTCAGTTGTTATTTTAAGACACGAAGGTCAGGTGTTCTGGAATAGTTCTTGCAAGAACAGTATTGTCAAGTGCATTTGCAAAAGCCATCAAGCACCATGATGAAACTGGCTCACATGAAGACCATCCCAGGAAAGCAAGACCAGAACTTACCTCTGCTGCAGAGGAGAAGTTCATTTAGAGTTACCAGCCTCAGAAATCACCAATTAACAGCACCTCAGATTAGAGCCGTTATGAAGGCAGGCTGGAGGTCCACCATTGTTCCTGTTCCGAAGAAACCCCAGCCCACCTGCCTCAACGACTACCGCCCAGTAGCCCTGACATCAGTAGTGATGAAGTGCTTTGAAAGACTGGTCAGAGACTTCATCACTGCATCACTACCAGACACACTGGATCTGCTACAGTTTGCATACAGGCAAAAACCGCTCCACTGAGGACGCCATTTCACACCTCCTTCACACAACAACAAGCCACCTGGACTGCAGCAAAGGGAATTTTGTAAAATGCTGTTTGTGGACTACAGTTCAGTGTTCAATACCATAATTCCTTCCATGCTCACCTCTAAGTTGGAGGTCCTAGGTCTCAGCACACCCCTGTGCCAGTGGATTTCCAACTTCCTGACAGATAGACCACAAGCCGTACGGATGGGCAAACACACCTCATCCTCCATCACCCTCAGCACTGGAGCTCCTCAAGGTTGTGTTCTGAGCCCCCTGCTGTACTCACTTATGACTGTGTGGCCACTTCCAACTCCACCACCATCATTAAGTTTGCTGATGACACTGTTGTATTGGACCTGATCTCAAACAATGACGAGACGGCCTACCTACAGGAGATTAAATACCTGGAGAGCTGGTGCCAGTTGAACAACCTACTCCTGAACATCAGCAAGACTAAGGAGTTAATTGTGGACTTCAGTACAAAGCAGGAGCGGTCATACCAACCGACCACGATCAGCGGAACCCCAGTGGAGAGAGTGGACAGCTTCCGGTACCTAGGTGTTCACATCATGCAGGACTTGACTTGGTCCTGTCATACCAACACCCTGGTGAAGAAGGCCCGGCAGTGTCTATAACACCTGAGATGCTTTAGGGACTTTAAACTTCCCTCTCAGGTGCTAAAGACTTTTTACACCTGCACCATTGAGAGCATCCTGACGGGTAGCATCACTTCCTGGTTCAGGAACAGCACCACGCAGGACAGGCGAGCCCTCCAGAGAGTGGTGCATTCAGCTGAACGTACCATCCACACCGAGTTCCCTGACCTGCAGGACATCTACAGCAAGGGGTGCCGGATCAGAGCCAGGAAGATTGTGAAGGACCTCAGCCATCCCAACAATGGACTCTTTTCTCTGTTGCGTTCAGGGAAGCGCTTCCGCTCCATGAAGGCAAACACAGAGAGAATGAGGAGGAGCTTCTTCCCGCAGGCCATTCGGAGTCTGAACCAGGAAACACCTAGAACCTGATACAGATACGGGGACTCTCTCTGCTTTTTTTTATCACTTTTCATCACTTTGCACAATCTCACACATTTGCACAAACTGACACTTTAACACTGGACTGGCACAAGTCACTTTATACAATTATTCCAGCACATGGACACTTTAATGATAAACACTGGATCACCTCAATATATGCCATATACACATACATCCCTTCATGTTCATGTCTGCATTTATGTGTATATACCACTTTGTTTAGTGTATATATATATATATATATATATATGTATATATATATATACATATATATATATATATATACATATATATATATATATATATATATATATTTATATGTTTGTATATATATTTATAAATAAATAAATAAATAAATATATATATATATATATATATATATATATATGTATATACATATAAATAAATAAATAAATAAATAAATAAATAAATATATATATATATATATATATATATATATATATATATATATATATATACACTAAACAAAGTGATATATATATACTTACAGCTATATTTTTCATATTTTTACACCTATTTTCATATTTTTATTTTTTTATTTATATTATATTTTTATTTACACCTATATTTTCATATTTTATTTTATTTTATTTTTATTTTTCTATATTATATTATATTTACTTTATTTTCTATTTTCTATTTTTATACTTTTAAGATACCTTAGTTTTACTTTTATCTTTATTTTTATGGATCTCTTTCTCAAATACTTTTTATAAATGTTTACATGCCGGACAGTTGTGAAAAAACATTTCACGCATGCAGACTGTTTTTACAAACATTTGTGAAAGAATGGGTCGCTCTCAGGAGCTCAGTGAATTCCAGCGTGGAACTGTGATAGGATGCCACCTGTGCAACAAATCCAGTCGTGAAATTTCCTCGCTCCTAAATATTCCACAGTCAACTGTCAGCTGTATTATAAGAATGTGGAAGTGTTTGGGAATGACAGCAACTCAGCCACGAAGTGGTAGGCCACGTAAACTGACGGAGCGGGGTCAGCGGATGCTGAGGCGCATAGTGCGAAGAGGTCGCCAACTTTCTGCAGAGTCAATCACTACAGACCTCCAAACTTCATGTGGCCTTCAGATTAGCTCAAGAACAGTGCGCAGAGAGCTTCATGGAATGGGTTTCCATGGCCGAGCAGCTGCATCCAAGCCATACATCACCAAGTGCAATGCAAAGCGTCGGATGCAGTGGTGTAAAGCACGCCGCCACTGGACTCTAGAGCAGTGGAGACGCGTTCTCTGGAGTGACGAATCGCACTTCTCCATCTGGCAATCTGATGGACGAGTCTGGGTTTGGCGGTTGCCAGGAGAACGGTACTTGTCTGACTGCATTGTGCCAAGTGTAAAGTTTGGTGGAGGGGGGATTATGGTGTGGGGTTGTTTTTCAGGAGCTGGGCTTGGCCCCTTAGTTCCAGTGAAAGGAACTCTGAATGCTTCAGCATACCAAGACATTTTGGACAATTCCATGCTCCCAACTTTGTGGGAACAGTTTGGAGCTGGCCCCTTCCTCTTCCAACATGACTGTGCACCAGTGCACAAAGCAAGGTCCATAAAGACATGGATGACAGAGTCTGGTGTGGATGAACTTGACTGGTCTGCACAGAGTCCTGACCTCAACCCGATAGAACACCTTTGGGATGAATTATAGCGGAGACTGAGAGCCAGGCCTTCTCGTCCAACATCAGTGTGTGACCTCACAAATGCGCTTCTGGAAGAATGGTCAAACATTCCCATAAACACACTCCTAAACCTTGTGGATAGCCTTCCCAGAAGAGTTGAAGCTGTTATAGCTGCAAAGGGTGGACCGACGTCATATTGAACCCTATGGGATGGGATGTCACTTACCTTCATATGCGAGTCAAGGCAGGTGAGCGAATACTTTTGGCAATATAGTGTATATATATATATATATATATATATATATAATTATATATATATATTTATATATGTATATATATATATATTAGAATCAATAGAATTAGAAATAAAATTTCATTTTCTAAAATAAAATGAAATTACAACATTTATAAATAAAACATTTATACTAAAATAAAACATTTATAATAAAATAAAATTACAACATTTCTATGTTGTAACTCTCTAAACTTATGCAAGGCATTATATCTGTCTTTTAAAAAGCGCTTTTCTATTCCAGGAAAGTAGAAAATGAATGAACACATTTGCTGACTTTTTAATCTCTGTAAATCATGTGCCATTAAGCGTGCTCCGTAAGCACAATGTTAATGTGATCAAAAAGTAATGGGGTTCAAAGTAATTTAACTGCATTTTATATTGAATCATTTTAAACCAAATGTCCTCATGGCCTCTAACAAATGGAAACAGGAAGTAAACAGAATCCTGCATTCTTAACTTTCTCCGGAGCCATCATTTCAAATAAATTAATCCAACTAATTATCAAAACATTAATCTGTGTTGCTTATTTAGCCAAGTGACCTTCTACTTCTCCACTGCATCTTGTGTTATTAGTGTGGTTGTGACAAACAACTGCTACTATTACTTTGGATACTCCTGAAGTTCTCCCAATATTCCTTCAGGAATAGCCAAGAAAAAAGAAATGGAAAAAAATAATGAGAGAGAATTAAAGAAGGAGACAATATTAGCCGAGATATAGAGAGAAGCGAAAGAGCAAAGAAGTACAACAAAAATGAGAGAAACATGGTGATGTAAGTAATATAAGCACCTTGAAGTATTTACACCAATCAATGAATTTATTAGTGCCTTTCAGACTGGCAAAAAGAATCTATTATTTTATTTTTAAATATTATTTTAAATTAGTAGACGACCAACATCCCACAACAACATTAACAGATAAGGTGGCAACTAAGGAATCTTTTGATAATTGATTAATTAATTGACCTATTTTTTGATTAATTGATTAGTTGACTTTTTTTTTACCATATTACAATACAGGTAGCTAGAATTCCTGCAGTAGAATATTACTGACATTTATCTGCACACTAATTACTACACAAGCTACCTAACAGCATGAAAGATAACCGTAATTATACTTAGTTAGCTATAACATACGAACAAAGCTAATAGATAACATTAGAGATCATCCCCAAACAACACTGTAAACCAGTATTGTTTGGGGATGATCTCTAATGTTATCTATTAGCTTTGTTCGTATGTTATAGCTAACTAAGTATAATTACGGCATAGCTTTTTAGAAAACATACCTGAACTAATGCTTGAGTTTAGAGTAATGAATCTGAGGTTTGGGTTACAGTGTATATTAATACAATATTCGCCGTCTTTTTGTGCAAGCAAGGACATCCATATAGCTTGCCTGAAACATGAGACTACACTTCTTTATGCTTTGGGGAAATGATTCCATTAATTAATTAATACCATGGTATTACTTTGGATACTCCTGAAGTTCTCCCAATATTCCATTTTTGGAACGATCATATCTTGTGATGTCCATATCCTATTTGTTAGATTTAGTGTTGGATCTGATTTGACAGTTGGTTGAATGCCCAGACTTACATATCAAACCTTTGGCCATGGTTCAAAGCCTCTGGATGGAAAGCTATAGGGGATATTTTGAAGTTACATCATAGTTACGCACCCAATTAACAGGTTAGGAAGCACCACAGAACTACCAATTGATGTTTTCTCCAGTTTCAAAAGGATGTACTTGTCAGTAATCAAATTAATTAATTTCATTTAGATAAAATAAGACTCTAGGCCTGCTGACATGCTTTATACGAAACAGCATACTGCCTGCAAGGGATACAGACCTGAATCTTAATCTTGCTATCCTAATTGCTTACTTCAGAAATATTCATACACTTCAAAGCTCTGCCCTCCAGAGAGTCAGCAGTTTCAATTTCAATTTATTTATTCAAGTCCAAGAAACAAATGTGTTCAAAATGTCGCCGTTACTTGTGAACCATCTATAAAGTGGCGAGTGTGAGGAGGCAATACTGTGACGAAGCGGTGTGTATCGCTTTATTATGCCACATTGTAAAATCTTCATTGTGTTTAATTATGCTTTGGAAGGAAACAGTCAAATGAACACTAGATTCTGATTGTCTCAAAGGATTGCATCTAATCTGCCTCAAGTATGCCTGGCATCAAGCTCTCTACAAAATGTAACATATGTAGTGTGATATGATCAGACTGGTGTCGGTAACAGAGCTCATTACCTTCACTTACCTTGCGCACATGGTGAACCTGGTCAAAATGAAACCTCCATCCATTCACCCTCAATCACTTCCACTACTGTTTAACTTCTGATTAACAAACACTGTCATTATCTGTCTCTTTAATAGCATTTCAGCTCAAGCAGTAAAGACACTTTTAAAATATACTTTAAACTGAATCTTGTAAATATACACTCACCAGCCACTTTATTAGGGACAACTGTACACAGCAGCTCAGGAAACATCATATTATAAAGTATTTTTGTCCTGTGTTTTAAGTTTGATGTACTGATAGATGTGAGATATGTATTTTTTTAAAAAAAAAAAACATTTCTCCTTACATTCTCTTTCTTCTCTGTTTTTCTGACATGTGGCCATATAACATTCTCTTTTGTCTAACAGGTAACAATAGCAGTGTATTTGGCTCTGCATGTGTGAATGTCTTACAGTAACAATCTCCCTCTGTCTCTCTCTCTCTCTCTCCCTCTCTCTCTCTCTCTCTCTCTCTCGTGCGCGTGCGCACGCGCATACACACACACACACACACATCTACACAACATGAGAGAGCACTGATCAGTAGGTCCTGATAGTAGGACAATATGCAATACTAAAAATTTGTAATATTTTATGAGCTGGAAACAAACAAATCAGGCCACTTCTATTCTTCACTTAAAAATACTACTTATGCTTATATCTATCTCTGCTTCTTCTTCTTTTTCTTCTTCTTCTTCTACTTGTCTCTATGTGCTACTTTGTTTTCTAACCTCATATTTCTGACCATTGCACAGGGACTGCCCTGGTTAAAGTAATGAATCATTTACTTGTTTCATCTGACAGTCAATAGAGCTCACTGTAGCTCTCAGTATTTGCACATTTTATTATAGATCTGCCTCTATTCTTTTACGAAGGCTCAGTGAGCTGTTCATTAATGGAATCACCATAGTATTTAGCGGTCAGTGATCTAATGTTAAGCTGTCTGCATCCTGAATTATGAGCACAGTGCATTAAACACTTTCTGTTGTTACTATTTGATTGAAAGTATTCTTCAGTCATTCACTACTGTTAGCTTTCCACTGTGCTCCTACTTCTTAACAATGAAATGGTCTATGATCATAGATTCATTCATCTTCAGCAACCACTCTGAGTCTTGATTATGTGTCTAGAAGTATAGTCATAAGATTCCATAATATCTTATGACTTTATGAAATTATTTATTATTTATTGTCTAAACAACCCTGACTTTCCCACAACTTTGTGAAATCAGTTACAAGCATCTTTTAAAAGATTTCGAACCTGTTTATATGACCAGTAACTATGGTATTATTGATCATCATACCATTGTCACACTGGACATCAGAGATATCACGGATATAACATGTGTCCAATGGCATAGCTGTTACAGAGACACAAAGAATCTCTGCCTCCCTTCAGAGAACAAAAGCATTTTATTGACTAGTAAATATTGTTCACAGCATGTGTTTCCATATCAGAGGAACAAGCCCTTATGTGCTATTAAGACACTTATCACATCAGTGGTAAAAGTGTCCCTGTGGTTTTAAACCCAATACTGCATGGAAAGTGTATTGAAATGGAAGTAAATAGTTTTTTTGGAACAGACTGCCTAGTTGCAGACAATACACAAAACAGCATGACTGTGGGTTTAGTCTTTTCATTACCAACAGTAATTTTGATTTTGATCATTTTGATTTTTTCCACATTTTGCAGTATCACAGCCTGGAATTAAAATGAACTTCATTTGGGATTTTTTTTTATGTCAGTTTATTTAGTCATTTATTATATCCAGTGTTGGAAATGATTTCTTTTATAACATATGTCTTCTGGGATAGGGCTCTATCAGCTCTATCAGCTTTGCACATCTGTATCCTCATATTTTTTGCCAGTTTTTTCGTGGCAGATTAGCTCAGGCTCTATCAGAGTGGATGAAGATAGCAAAGTCTGCCAAAGATTCTCAATAGGATTGAGATCTGAGCTTTGATTGGGTCAATCGAAAACGTATGCTTCTGTTCAGACCTCTTCAATGTGGCGTTTGCAAGTATGCTTAGGGTTGTTGTTTCCACCGACCTTAACCATAACCAGTTCCCAGTCCCTGCACGATGCTCCCAACAACATGCTTCACTTGTGGATATTTTGTGCTTAGGGTAATGAATAGTGTTTGGTTTCTGGTGAATGTAAAGCATTGTGCCAAAGCCACTGGTATTGATGTTTGTAGTGGGTGTCCTTAGCTTGGTTTGTGGATGTGAAGGGTCTGTGTGGGTGAGTATTTACTGTAAGTAAGTACTGAGTGTAAGTAAAGAAATAAGTCAAGGTAGTTGGCAAATGATTGTGACTGCACACACTTTCACAATCACCCCACACACCACATCACCTACTTATTCTCTGTCTAGCCCATCACTATTCTTCTGCTCCTTCGGTCCTCAAGGCTACAGACAGAGCTCCACAGCCTGACCACGCATCTGAGATTAGCTACTGTTTCTATAAGCAGTCACACACATCCACACACACACAAAACACATGTCAATTTTATTACAAGCTCTGCATTCACAGCCTGGACTGATGGCTTGACATGAGCACAGCTCACAGGTAGGCATCTCTAATAGGCAGAATGAGGGCTGACCGCTGACTCTCATACAGACCGGCCACCTGTTTAAGGCCTTATATAAAAAATGTGAATACTCTGCTTTGGATGCCAAGCAAGGTTGGAAGGAGAGTCCACTCAGACCAAGGGCTCCCAGCACTGGGCAACATGCCAGTGCAATTTCCTCTCACTGAATGATGTGCCAGCCTCAATGATCTCAAACATCCAGAAGAGTAATTGCGTTTAAGTTATGCATTGAAGAATTTAATGGGGATGGAGAGGCCTCCATGGGTGGCCTGTTTTTTTTTTTTCAATGGACTGCTAATGAAGTAGAGACTCTATGCATGTCTCTCTGATGTGTTTAAACAATGAAATTGTGAAAAATTCAGTAATCAAACATTAAGGAACATTATAGAGTATTCTAAATGTTAAGATTGCAATACTGTCATGCATACATTTGTTAATAATTAAAGCTGGTGAAAATGCAGCCTTATTTCTGTACACAGGGCTCATTGTGTCTCCTGGGAGAGTACATAGTAACAGTTTTCCCCAGACATATATTTATGGCACCCTGATGTACAGTATGTGGACAATCTACTGAAGCTCTAACAAAGTGTTCTAACTACCTTTGATTTTTTGTTCCAATCATCACTCTTCATTTGGAATCACTGCTGTGTAAAAGGTGCTCTGGTCAATAGGGAAACACTCAGGGAATACACTTGTGTAAATGCTGAAATTATTTAGTGTTGAAATGTTTTACTTTAATGTACAATTGCATGCTGGAAAGTTAGCTAGCTAGCAACTAAACATACACTCACTGAGCACTTTATGAGGAACACCTATATGCCTACTAATTTGTGCAATTATCTAATTAGACAAGCGTGTGGCAGCAGTGACATGGATAAAGTCATGTAGATACGAGCCAGAAGCTTACAAATCAAAGCAAACATCTGAATGGGAGAAATTTGATCTGAGTGATTTTGACTGTGGAATGATTCTTGGTGCCAGACCTGCTGGTTTGAGTAGTTCTATTACTTTCTCTTGATCTTCCATCTTCTAGTGGCTATTTCCATGCACCATGTCA
This sequence comes from Hemibagrus wyckioides, assembly GCF_019097595.1. Taxonomy (NCBI): domain Eukaryota; kingdom Metazoa; phylum Chordata; class Actinopteri; order Siluriformes; family Bagridae; genus Hemibagrus; species Hemibagrus wyckioides. Next base: position 27,251,449 of record NC_080715.1, on the reverse strand, counting down.
CAAAGCATAAATGATCTTCACTGGTTTTCATGAACGTGACGATGAGTTCTTCAGTGTTCTTCCCAGTCACCGGATCATAATCCAGTAGAACACCTTTGGGATGTAGTAGAATGGGAGATTCACAGCATGAAAGTGCATCTGAAAATCTACAGAAACTGTGTGATCAGAAATATTTCCAAAATCATATGGAATCCATGCCACAAAGAATTGAGGCTTTTTTTGAGAGCAAAGGCAGGACCTACACAGTTTTAAAATGGATTTCCTAATAAGGTGCTCCATAAGGGTATATGGATAAATATAGAGTTGACCTGATGCAGAGATTCCAAATAGATTCTGGGAGGTGGGGCTTTATGTACATGACCATGGATGGGAGGTGAGCTCAAAGAGTAAACAATCATTCCATAGTCTTTTTGGCTATAACCCAAGAGCCCATATTCTACCCAATGCACCTTTAATATTGAAATACAGTTTCTTACTGTTCCTTACTGCTGTGACTATATGTCTGGTTTATTAATTATTAAATGTAGAAAACACAAGAATCAAACACTCACTGGGCTTTAAAAAATGTCCTGACCATACATATACCATACATTCTGAGTGATCCCAAACTTTTGAGCGGTAATGTATATATCATATACATATACACTGTCGCTCAAAAGTGACATTTTTGCCAATATATATATATATATATATATATATATATATATATATATATATATATATATATATATATATACACTACTGCTCAAAAGTTTGGGATCACTCAAAAATTTTTATTGTTTTTGCAAGGAAACACACACAAAACTAGTCTGAATAGAAAATATAGCAAAAGAACAGGACAGAGTTAGAAATAATGATTTTGATGGAAATGATGAATGTTTTCTTCAAACATTGCCTTCATCAAAAAACCCAAAACACCTTTTGCAGCAATTACAGCCTGGGCATTCTAGCTGTCAATTTTTCAAGATAATCTGATGAGATTTCACCCCATGCTTCCTGGAGCATCGCCCACAAGATGGATTGGCTGATGGAGTCTTCCTCCGTAGCTGAAATCAAGCTGAAATATGCAAGTGATCCCAAACTGTATACAGTATATACTACAGTATATATATATATATATATATATATATATATATAAATATATATATATATATATATATATATATATATATATATATTGTGTTTAATGCTTCACCTCAGCCATGTTTCTGAAACGTTTCTTGACATTTTACAGTTTACATTAAGATTTTTCTTGTGTATTTCCAAATATATATATATATATTTTACAGTTTTTTTATGGGGTGTTTTGTAGCCCTTCTTGCACAAGTTACACATTATTGGACACTGTACTTTGCTTAAAGGGGCAAAAAGTGCTTCAGTTGGAGGACGGTCCGATTCACTTTGTCACCAGAATAAGCCTTTTTCTAGCATGCATTGGCCTCACACCAGCTCTGTGACAACACAAAAACGGTCTCATCATTCCTGATGTCCCTTCCCAGGTGACAAAATGTTCCCATTCCGTCACCATCAAAGAGAGAGACCAAGATGCAGAAAGGCTGTCCATTATAGCTGCCAGAGGGGAGCAGAGGCACCATTAGGAGATGAGCTCTGTTACAAATAATGCATGTTTTCTGGGATTTCCTGCTCTGTCTTGTCAAGGAGATGAAGCAGAGAGATGCGAAAATACCACACATTGACTTCAGCCTCTCTGTGTGTTTCCTTGGTCCTCTGGTGCTGATGCTGTTGGTGCAAAATTTAGCTCATGAAAATAGTGTTCAAGTACCTTCTAAAGTTGTTGTATTTGACAAACTGTCAACATATACTGTTGACCCTGTTTGGAGCTAATCAGTTCATCTGCTTCAAATTCTATTAAATTCTATGTTACTCTATATTAAACCAGAAAGAATACTAGATTGATGGATGGCTAAACCACAGCCATCCTGATATTACTACTAAGTGCTTTATTTATTATTATTATTATTATTATTATTATTATTATTATTATTATTATTACTAGTAGTAGTAGGAGGAGGAGGAGTAGGAGGAGGAGGAGGAAGGAGGAGGAGTATACACACTGAAGACTAATACGTTGACCTATATTTAAACAAATTTTCAAGTAATGTTGTTCTTAAAAACTTTATTGAACTCTGTATTGGTAGCTTATGTCGGAATGGGAAACTGGTTATGATGAGAGTTTGAGCTAAAATGCTGTGGTGCTTATTTAATAATATAGCATATAATTCACTTTGAAGTTTTGCCCTGCCATTTAAAACATTAATATTACATCTAATGAAATATTAACTTGAATTTTGCTGAACTGCCATAAATGATATCATATAAGATATTTAAATAATATTAGAAAATGACTGCTCATTTTCACCCTATAATTAAAAAAGTCAGTGGAACTCAGCCTGTCATTACCAATCAGTTTATTTTTCATAAGATGTGTGTAGCATTTAGCAGATGGCTAATGAAACCATTTTGATATTCAATCTTAACTGGCACTAATTCTGGGAGGGAAATAATGCTTTAGTGCTGTAATGATCTTGAAACTTAATAGCAAACCTCAGATCATTCAGTTTTGGTCATTAAAAGTCAATAAGCTTGGAGACGTTTATGTGTATTTAATGAATGAGCTCTGCTTCCTTTATAGAAGGGATTTGCTACTGTAAAACTCGGAAATTTCCCTTTTGTCTAAGGAAAGTGCCTTAACTAAAGATTTAAGAGTGATATTTATTCATGTGTCCCACAGAGTTGGGATCCATATACTATTATTAAGCAAGTACATTGAAGAAATCATTTATCAATTTTATAGCCATTGTATATTTTACTTGTCTAGGATTCATAGTGATCACACATCCCCTGAGGGCTCAGGAAACAAAGCGTGCACACACACACACACACACACACACACACAGACACACACACACACACACACAGAGGGAGTGAATCTCACTGATCTAAAGGCCAGTTCACACTTTAAAGTGTTTTTACTCACACATCTTGCTAAACACATATGCTAATATTTTATCCAACATTACAATGCATAACAGTTCTGTCAGATGTGTGACTCATGAACACAAATACGTGGCCAATTTGTCATTCTGTATTTATTAGCTTCAGTGTGTAAGTGGAGCATACATAGACTCTTTAGGAATCCGTGCGAATCATACACTGCCATGGTGCACAAGCTGGAAAAACCTAATGATTGTTGAGTACTGTGTTGTATCTCATTACACCAACAGAGTGCAAGCAGTGGATTTAGAAAGAAGGTTGCTTTTGGTGTGTAGATGTATCTGAGGTGAATCTTAGGTCATAAATCATGATAAATCAAGTATATACTCCTGAATCAAAACTTTTGCTGAGTTACTTTGAAACGAGGACACTTTATTTGTCTTTTTTTTTGTTCTGACAATACGTGAAATGTTTTTATGAAATTTGGACTGAATGAATTTGCCTGAATTATTCACTTTTTACTTCCTTTTTTTTTTTAATTGTTCATAATCGTATTCAAATAATTGAGAGCAGATAAAACAGAGTTTGTGAGAAACCATGGGTCTGTGAAGAACAGTCAGAGGTTTAAGAGCCACTAATCTACATGTAGCTTGTAAAGTACAGTGTAAACAAAGACATACTGAGCTACATAGCTGCTATAGAGAGTATATTTTGTATTGAATAAAGACTGACAGAATATGTACACAGAATGAATTTAATTATCATGCGTACATGTGCTACTTGAAGTGCTACGTTTCTGAATCTGGAGGTGCTGATTGCCTTGCCATGTGTTGATAAGGACTGGAGAAATGCTCGTCCTCCCACTGATTTTCTAATGAACATGTGCAATATAAGTAGTTGTCAAAATGAGCGCCGTAAAATTGTCACTAAATTCCTAAATGATGCATGTAGATGAAGCACTTATTTCACTGGCAATATATATATATATATACAGTATATATATCCAGCTGAGGAGAAACGAATTTAGATTTCTTATCTATATAAATAATTTCAAGATAGAATTAACATCAAACATAAGTGATCATTGGGCATATTATTTCTGATCTTTTGTAGGAACAGAAAATAGAAAACCGAGTGTCAAATTCAATCAAAGACACACAGATATGTTAGGTTTGAATAAGAGAGAGAGAGAGAGAGAGAAAGAAAGAGAAAGAGAGAGAAGAAATAATGCCTGTATGAAATGGAATGAGTATCGAGGGGCATCTTAACACAGAGTTTCTCCTTACAGCTACAATGGCACAATTTATTCAGCTGTATCGTCTATATGTCACAGCTTTCTGCTCTTACAGCCTTAAACACGTGATTCCTTTCATTATATATTCAGTGTGATATAGAAATTAGGTCTGGGTTATTCATCCACTTTGTGCACCTGGGTTCTTGATATAGCTTTGTTTCCTAAACCGTACACTGTTAAAGCACACATCAGTGCACACATCCTGTTACAATACTTGGATAACACTTGCACATATCTCCCAAACCATATGTTTTGTCTGGTAGTACCTCAGTATTGTTAACATTAAAAGAGAATTATTCTTTTTCTCATTCCTAGTGCGCTCTCTTTGTTACACAAATTAATGAACCCACAAACACAGCAGTGATTAAGATGATCTCTGTAGCATTATGCAGATTATGATACTAGATTGTTGACTCATTATTGTGCTAATTATGAGATTGGAAAACTTGAGCTGCCTCGACCCTGGTCTGATCCTAAGTTCGGCTGACTGTCCGAGGCGAGTTTCTCTGCATGTTCTTCCTGTGCATGTGCAGGTTTTCTATCGGGTTCTCTCCAGTCCCAAAAAAAAGCATACAATTTTGTGGACTGGCTATGCTAAATTGCCCTTTGGTATGAAAATGAACCCTATGTGTCATTTTGTGCATTGCATTGCATTGAGATCCCATCCAAATGTGTTTTCCTGCCTTATACCCAGAGTTCCCAGTCCTGGATATAGAAATTCCTGAAGACAAATGAAGGTTGTTCTCATTGCTATAGTCAACATATCATGGGAGGTCTGTGGACATATCCCCAGTCTTGCTGTCCTCTCTTGCTCTAGCCCTCAGGAAGCTGCAGGATATTTGTAACCTTGCAATATAATGCACTATATATATGCTGAACTGTCTGTACTTCACTATACAGTGTTTGCATTGTCATTTTGAATATAGGGCAAGGTGCATGTGGTGTGTGTGTGTATGTGTGTGTTTAATAAAAACTGCTGTTATTTAAAGAAACTAAAACAGTCATAATTCTTCCTTCCGCTGTGGAAAAGGTTCAGATATCTTTACTTGAAAGCATAGCATCAATTAGCTGCATTATTAATTTCATCAATAGGCAAATGTCTTCACACAGCTAGTAGGACAACTGTGTGTACAGTATATAGTGTTCAGTATGTAGTTTGAGAAACATTTCAGCAACTGAAGAAGCCGTTTAAACAAATAAATGATGCAGTGCTATCTTTGAACTCTGGCCAGCTAAGAGATAAAAGACAGACACACATCTGAGTTAGCATTGCTCTGGGGACCAGGCAGGAAAATTCACCAAATATTCACACTGCCACTGAAGATAAAAGAGAGCAAGCAGTTGGTTTGCAAAAGCCTAGGATTGCAATTTGTATGAATATGTTCTGATGCATGTACAAAATAAATTAAAATACAAAATAGAATTGTGCTTCCCAATGTCCACAGGGGTTTCCTATGAGTTCTCCGGTTTCCTCCCACCTCCAAAGTAGGTGGATTGGCTGTAATAAATTGCATCAAGGTGTGAATAAGTGAGGGCACAGAACCATGTAATGGACTCGTGTCCCATTCAAGGTGTGTAGGGACCCTGTGCCGAGTATTGCCAGGCGCTCTGTGATCCAGACTAGTTAAAAAGCTGCTCCTAAAGATTAACAAATAAAGAAAATAAATCAGACACAGATTTTTTCACTTTCCAGCTATACAAAGTATAATATATTTAAAAATGGCATAATCAGATGTTGAAATATTTGCTGTCCTTTCAGTTACCTGTTAGTGGAAGACCACAGAACATCTACAGCATGTAAAACTGGTCTAATTAGAAAAAAACAAATAATATAAGTTAGAAAGGACATCTGTAGAAGATTAGGTCTACAAAAACACTTAATAGAGACATCCTTGGATAGAGACACACATTTACCCATTTAAAATGATCAAATTCTTCAGCATATTTTAACACATTTACAGACAATTTCACATGTAAGCCAAAAAAAGTGCAGAATCCAAACCACTTGTCAAGATGAAATGCCACATTTTCTTAATATTATTGGGCTATTAAACAGACAAGTTAATAGTTGTACAACAAGACACTAAAGGCATTAATGGCAGTAGTATAATGCTCTTATAGCAATTATTTTGCTTGTTTCCACATGAAACCACAGGATACAACAGCTCTGCATTATCCTATACTTAAAATGCTTCCTGTCAAGATCTGCTGTAGCTTTTTAATGAACAAAATGGAACCTGCTGAGATCAGTGTGTGTTACGTTAATTACTGCCACTTGATTTACTGCAGTTCTGCAATATGTGAATTACGATCATACATCAAATCATGTCTTGATCATTGCGTTGTGTTCATAATCATGAACATTGGAGCAAGCATTTAACACAACCTATTTCACAAGCAATTTGGATATTTACATGTCATATTGTGTCTTATATCAGTGGAATCCAAACAAATCATATATCTCAGATTTCATTTGTCATGTTTCGAATTTTTGAAAAACCTACTTTTGTGAACTCCTCCTAGACAATTCATCAGAACTTCACCACATTTTCATTTTGATCATGAAATGTCTGATCATGTCTGATCATTTTCAGACAATCGGGGTGATTCCATGATTAACATGGATTTTGAATTTTCAAGTTTTGAAACTTTTCAGTTGATTGATTGATTGATCAACACTGAATCTAGGAAAACATACATTCACTCATTCAAAATCCATTTAATCCTGTTAGGGAACAATAACACATTTCACAGAAAATGGTTGCTTTTCATGAATAACAGGATTGAAAGTTATGAGGATGAGTGTTTTGCATAGAATTAGCAAATCCTTGAAAGGTTGTGAACTATCATCCATACTAATGGCATGAGTGTTGTTGTTCTTTTGGCTGCTTCCTGTTTGGGGTCACAACAGCGGATGCAACCCTCCTATTTAACCCAGGCTTGGGACTGGCACTGTGAGTTAACTCTTCAGTGGCTGGGTTAGCACTCTGCCCAGGGATTGAACCCAGGTCGCAGCAATGAGAGCGGGGGATCCTGCCGCTGGACCACCAGGAGGCTATACTAATGGCATGAGTACATCAGGACAAATTTCCTTATTGTGTCTAATATTCTAGTTTCAATCTATTAAAGAGATGACAGAGATACTTTCAAAGTGACTTTATCAGTGAATATCACATTCAAAATATGGAAAAAAAATTAAGAGAACATAATTTTCTTCTTCCCATTATCTTCAGGAAATTCGGATGTGGCAATTTCCAGTTAAATTGTGGAATATTCTAATGATGGAAAGTGTTCAGGTAACAGGGATAAAATAAAAGTTTTTCCCATTTCATAGCCTGTGTTGAATGACTCATAAAATATGATGTTTCAAGCATAAGATATTAATGGATTCATATAAATAATGTGATGAATAATCTGATTCAAGGTCCAGTGTAGTTATAGCGGGCAAAGAGTGGACAGTGTAGTTGTAGTGTAAAAGAAAAGTGTTTTTTTTTTCTTTAAAGAAATGTACATTATGTGCTATATCTTGAGCCTACAATTAGGATGACAAATGCTACCTGTGAAAAATGTAATTGTCAAAATATTGAAGGCTCATTCAATGCAAGAACTCTGCTCATCTCCATCGCTTATACCCAAAGTATTATTCACAGACGGTGCAGACAGCATTGCTGAAATGGCTTGAGGTTAATGCAGCGTGACACTGATGGTGTTCAGCACTGGTTTCTTTTTTTCCTCACAGTCGGCTTGCTCCAACAACGCTTGCTGCATGTGTTTTTGTGCCGGAGACAGTCTAATGAGAGCATGTCTGCATTTCAGACGCTCAAGGAGCAAAAGCTAGGATATAGCTGCCAAAAGCACTGTAGTAATCGCAGGCTAGTGCCTGACATCTCTGTCGTGTGTGTATATTACCCTCAAACCCTCCGTCCCTTATGCTCACCATCACTGCCAAATTATGCCTTGTTGTGGTGGATGGGGTCTTCAGTAAGTGGCAGTTATGAGTATCAATTAGGCCTCAAGCGTCCATTATGAAAACAGAAAACGATACAGAGAAGCAAGCTGTGCCCAGATTTATGTTTCACACATTGACGAGTTAATGTTCATGGATAGGGTTAATGTGAAGCATGTGAACCTGTATCTCAGTTCAAACTGCTTGAGTAGGAGGACACTATGCATCAGTTCTTCTTATACTTGAAATATGGTGTTTCTGATGGCAGCTGTAAGATTTTGGAGCTCATATTCATTTGCTCTTAGATTGACAAATAAGTTGCCACATGTAATTTCTTCTGAGCAGTTGTTCTACTTATAACATATGCTTTTGTGATTTGTTGTGAAACATTTCAAAGTACATTATTTATTTAGTTAGTTATTTAATATTTGCACACAACAATTTTCATGCTATGCTCCACCCCCCACCTCCACCTCTCTCCGTCTCTTGATTGACCTTGAAGAAGGATAGAAAAGTAGCCAAAGAAGAGTTTTTGGGCCAATCCCAGCTCACACAAAGGCGGAAATGTGCTACTGGGAAGTGCAGTGAATATGTCATGTCCACCTTCGCCTGAGGGAGATAAAGATGAAAAGAGGAAACCTTCTTCCAACCATCATCTTCTCTCTGGGGAAACATCAGAGTAGTGCTGCCTTCAGTCTATATTCTCCCCAGCTCAGAGGAGATCTATCCTCAGAAAATGAAATACTGCTTCTCAGGAGCTCATCGCAGAAAATAACTGCAGGTGCAGGTCTTTTGACTTGTTTCTATAGGGGCTTTCGGGCTTCACTTGGACCCTTTTCAGAGGTTTTAGGAAAGTTCCACTCGGCACTGAAGTGTGAAATTTACTGAAGTGTGAAATTCAGCAAATTGTCATAAACCCTGAAAAGTAGAATGTTGTGCTTTAAATCTCCCTAATGTATTCTCATCTTTAAATTAAATTCTTTCTTCGTTTTTCCTTTTGTGTTTGTGTATCAGACTGCATTGTGTATTCATTTATTAATACAATAAAATCTAGTGCATTATCACTTAATCCCTTTCCTCTGGTACAATGCATGTTCTTTATTTTTTATGGTTATGATATGCATGTTGTATTTTTTATATTCAGTACACATTTTTGTAAAATAAAAAATAAAAAATCTACGTTAGGTTTAGAATCCAGGACTTTCCATCTGGCAAAATGTCCTCTTCTGCCTCTGTGTGCTTTGAAGGATTACAGCTTTAAAATGAAAGTTTTCATTTTTCATCTGTGTTCAAAAGTCATTCCAAGATTTAAGAGAATAAAGCAGATAGCCTGTCTCGTTAGAAGCACTGATGTGTGTAAAATATGTTTCATGTAACAGCTGCTCTCCTAAAAGCATCCTGTGAATTACGCTGTTTGAATTTTGGACTGAATTTTGTGGATAGCTGATGCATGAACAACCTGATCACAGTAATAAAGCATCCAGCTTTCTGTCAGGGAATGTTAAGAAAAAGAAAGAAAAGATTACGGTAATTATGGTAAGCTTTCGGCACCATCCTTGACTGATTGATGTTACTGTTGATTTCTGTGGGAATCAGGTTGACTGTTTAACACTATGACAGCAGATATCTGAAACTTACTGCCTTTGCTTTGTCCATTACAGGAACTTCTATTACATCACCATGCTGCGGGACCCGGTGTCACGCTATCTGAGTGAATGGAAGCATGTGCAGCGCGGTGCCACTTGGAAAACATCACTCCACATGTGTGATGGACGCGCACCTACCCAGGCCGAGCTACCTTCATGTTACAGAGGCGATGACTGGTCAGGTGTGACACTGGGAGAATTTATGGCGTGCCCACACAACCTGGCTAACAACCGGCAGGTACGCATGCTTGCTGACCTGAGCCTGGTTGGCTGCTACAATCTCTCGTCCATGGGTGAGCACGAGCGTGGTGCGATCTTGCTCGCCAGCGCTATGAGCAATCTGAAAAACATGGCCTTCTATGGACTGACCGAGTTCCAGCGTAAGACACAGTACCTGTTCGAGCGTACTTTTCGGCTGCACTTCATCGCGGCGTTCACGCAGCTCAACAGTACACGGGCTGCTGGCGTGGAATTACGTCAAGACGTGCGGCAGCACATCGAACGCCTCAATTTCCTGGATGTTCAACTCTACAAGTTTGCCAAGGAGCTATTCCTACAGAGAGTGCAGTTTGCACGCCAACAAGAGAGGCAGGAGCGGCGCTGGCAACACGAGCAGAAGGACCACCAAAGTAAAAGGCAGTGGGAAGAAAACCATTCTGCCACCACAGAGGACTACGCCAGCCAGGTGGCACGCTGGTGATGCTCTTTACAAAAAGGCACACTCACAGCAAAGAGCCAAGTTGTAGATGCGGTGACCATATTTTCATCACTTATTCATTGTTTTCTGTCCTTTTTGTGTTTGAGATGCAGTTCTAAGTCAGCACACTGGGAGAGATTTCCTTAAACAGTCAAGTCTGAGAATCTGAAACACGCACACATCTGAAATGCAACCTCAGTAACTTGCAATATGGGTAAAGATAAGGTTCTGCCCTTAATATGTTCCTATACACATCCTGGCTTCCTGAATGACCACACAAATGACCAAACACAGAACACACACATTTTCTATTCCATTTCACTGAAGCACAGTGGAAGACCATCCTCCTCTTTACTGTTTCTGTATGTGGCTTTATGAGGTGTCATTGCACATGAGACGTTATTTCTGTTCTCGATAAATGATCAGTTATCACACATGCTGAGGATACACAACATTTTAAGCAGGAGCCCAAATGTATTCAAACCAATTTTTAAAAAGCTTAAAACAAAAAATATCATCACTTAAAAAACTCTTTATAGCATTTATTAAAAAAAGCTTATATGCAAAATAAAAACATAGCCTTTTTTTTAGGATTATTGCCACCCTTCAAAATAATGGACAGAAAGATTATATAAACCTTACACAATTATTCAACTTTTGACTTTTTTTTTATAATACATTCTCTTAACATATACATAGATCAGGCATAACATTATGAGCACTGACAGGTGAAGTAAAAAACACTGATTATCTCCTCATCATGGCACCTGTTAGTGGGTGGGATATATTAGGCAGCAAGTGATCATTTTGTCCACAAAGTTGATGTGTTAGAAGCAGGAAAAATGGACAAGTGTAAGGATTAGAGTGAGTTTGACAAGGACCAAATTGTGATGGCTAGACCACTGGATCAGAGCATCTCCAAAACTGAAGCTCTTGTGGGGTGTTCCCGGTCTGCAGTGGTCAATATCTATCCGAAGTGGTCCAAGGAAGGAACAGTGGTAAACCAGCAACAGGGTCATGGGTGGCCAAGGCTCACTTATGCAAGTGGGGAGTGTGGTCTAATCCAACAGACAGGCTACTGTTGCTCAAATTATAGAAGTTAACGCTGGTTCTGATAGAAAGATGTCAGAAAACACAGTGCACGATGGGTCAGGGCTGTTTTGGCAGCAAAAGGGAGACCAACACAATATTAGGTAGGTGGTTATAATATAATGTTATGCCTGGTCAGGGTACATGCAAATTTATTGTCAGGCTTGAACACTTAAAATAAATGCATGATGGAAAAAACAACCATCTAGCTTTAAAAAAGAGACAGTTGTTTACCTGCACAAGTGTGTAAATAAATCTGTATCAAGAGTAATGTGGAAAATGCAGTTAAAATTCCAGTTGAATATGTACCATTAACTGGCCCTTTAGGCATACAACCCCCAAACCCCTAAAAATATCACACTTTCACACATACTGTTGCACATTTTAATTGAATGTTGAGGTTGTCATGTTGTAAAATCAGTGAATAATCAGTTTATAATTACAAAAAAAGTTGAGAACAAACCAGAACGTTTTGGTCTGGCACATCATTAGCAAAAAAAATAAAAATAAATAAAATAAATAAATAAATAAAACACACCGGACTTCATACAAAGAAGAGTTTATATGCTGTCTGTAAAATTCTTCTTGTTCTTCTTTTATTCTACTGAATACCAGGAAAGATTGAAACTAAGAATTTCTTGCCTGGACACAGACAAGTCTTTTCTCAAACACCCACCATTAACACAGAATTGGTTGTGGTTGGGGATAAAAAAGACCCAGTGTATTTCAGCCCTACTGAAGCTTTGTGGTCTTAATTAAAGAGAGCATTCCTATGCATAGATCTATAAATATAAAGGGGATTCTTCATGCAGTACTGTTCCAAAATCCCATACATGTATCTCCAATCCTTTATATACATCAGAGACTTGGCTTATTGTTAGTCATTTTTATCTAGGGGGTCATCATCATTAATTATAGGAGTGTTGATCATTTCCAAATGAGCTATAGTAGAAAAAAATATATTGTTTGAATACAATCAAACATTAAACTGGCTTTAACATGACTTTCGCAACAGGAGTTAACTCAAATGCTTATGGATGTATCATAGTATCAAAGACTGCAAAGTCCTCTGGGACAAGACGAGTAAAAATGATTCACTTACTCCTACTTTCCCCATGACAATTTAAACAAAATTCAAGAATGTTCAGGTTCAGGATTATTTGGAATTTTTCACCTGAAATGTAGTAAGCTGCTTCTGAGTTATGTTTTCAAGGTGCTCAATTTATTGTAAACAACACAAGACACCTAAAATGGATTCTTGCATATATTTCAGGAATTTAAGGCCTGAAAGTCCTTATTGACTTTAACCAGACTGAACAAATGCTGAGAAAGTGAATGTGCTATAATAAGGAATGGAAAGTACTTGATGTAAGAGAGACTTCTCCCACCTCCTCCTGTCTGTCACTTAGTGAGTTTACAGATTTACAGGGAGCACGAAGAAGACTCAGAGTGAATTATCAGTGTTAGAACGATACCAGTCATACAGTCACATACAGAACAAGATCACACCCTAGTCTTTAGCTCTGCATTCACTAACAGAAGTGTATATTTACACTTTCTCTGTAATGGACCTCATCGTTTTGTTTTTAAAAAACAAAACAAAAAAAAACCTTCATGGACAATGGAAAATGCAGCACAAGTGAAGCTGGTTATAATCCCTAAACACAAAAAAAAATAATTGTGTGCTGCTGCTTTGTGTTTGTGTGGTTTGTTTACATTGCCTGCTTTGTATGATGCTATATGTGCAAATGAAGCTACAAACAAGATGTCTATGTTAGTGTGAGTGTGTATGGTTGTGTGTATAAGACAGAGTGAGTGTGTATGGTTGTGTATAAGACAGAGTGAGTGTGTATGGTTGTGTATAAGACAGAGTGAGTGTGTATGGTTGTGTGTATAAGACAGAGTGAGTGTGTATGGTTGTGTGTATAAGACAGAGTGAGTGTGTATGGTTGTGTGTATAAGACAGAGTGAGTGTGTATGGTTGTGTATAAGACAGAGTGAGTGTGTATGGTTGTGTATAAGACAAAGTGAGTGTGTATGGTTGTGTATAAGAGAGTGAGTGTGTATGGTTGTGTATAAGACAGAGTGAGTGTGTACGGTTGTGTGTATAAGACAGAGTGAGTGTGTATGGTTGTGTATAAGACAGAGTGAGTGTGTATGGTTGTGTATAAGACAGAGTGAGTGTGTACGGTTGTGTGTATAAGACAGAGTGAGTGTGTATGGTTGTGTATAAGACAGAGTGAGTGTGTATGGTTGTGTGTATAAGACAGAGTGAGTGTGTATGGTTGTGTATAAGACAGAGTGAGTGTGTATGGTTGTGTATAAGACAGAGTGAGTGTGTATGGTTGTGTGTATAAGACAGAGTGAGTGTGTATGGTTGTGTATAAGACAGAGTGAGTGTGTACGGTTGTGTGTATAAGACAGAGTGAGTGTGTATGGTTGTGTATAAGACAAAGTGAGTGTGTATGGTTGTGTATAAGAGAGTGAGTGTGTATGGTTGTGTATAAGACAGAGTGAGTGTGTATGGTTGTGTGTATAAGACAGAGTGAGTGTGTATGGTTGTGTATAAGACAGAGTGAGTGTGTACGGTTGTGTGTATAAGACAGAGTGAGTGTGTATGGTTGTGTATAAGACAGAGTGAGTGTGTACGGTTGTGTGTATAAGACAGAGTGAGTGTGTATGGTTGTGTATAAGACAGAGTGAGTGTGTATGGTTGTGTATAAGACAGAGTGAGTGTGTATGGTTGTGTATAAGACAGAGTGAGTGTGTATGGTTGTGTGTATAAGACAGAGTGAGTGTGTATGGTTGTGTGTATAAGACAGAGTGAGTGTGTATGGTTGTGTGTATAAGACAGAGTGAGTGTGTATGGTTGTGTGTATAAGACAGAGTGAGTGTGTATGGTTGTGTATAAGACAGAGTGAGTGTGTATGGTTGTGTGTATAAGACAGAGTGAGTGTGTATGGTTGTGTATAAGACAGAGTGAGTGTGTATGGTTGTGTATAAGACAGAGTGAGTGTGTATGGTTGTGTATAAGACAGAGTGAGTGTGTACGGTTGTGTGTATAAGACAGAGTGAGTGTGTATGGTTGTGTATAAGACAGAGTGAGTGTGTATGGTTGTGTGTATAAGACAGAGTGAGTGTGTATGGTTGTGTGTATAAGACAGAGTGAGTGTGTATGGTTGTGTATAAGACAGAGTGAGTGTGTATGGTTGTGTATAAGACAGAGTGAGTGTGTATGGTTGTGTATAAGACAGAGTGAGTGTGTATGGTTGTGTATAAGACAGAGTGAGTGTGTATGGTTGTGTGTATAAGACAGAGTGAGTGTGTATGGTTGTGTGTATAAGACAGAGTGAGTGTGTATGGTTGTGTATAAGACAGAGTGAGTGTGTATGGTTGTGTATAAGACAGAGTGAGTGTGTATGGTTGTGTATAAGACAGAGTGAGTGTGTATGGTTGTGTATAAGACAGAGTGAGTGTGTATGGTTGTGTATAAGACAGAGTGAGTGTGTATGGTTGTGTGTATAAGACAGAGTGAGTGTGTATGGTTGTGTATAAGACAGAGTGAGTGTGTATGGTTGTGTATAAGACAGAGTGAGTGTGTATGGTTGTGTGTATAAGACAGAGTGAGTGTGTATGGTTGTGTATAAGACAGAGTGAGTGTGTATGGTTGTGTATAAGACAGAGTGAGTGTGTATGGTTGTGTATAAGACAAAGTGAGTGTGTATGGTTGTGTATAAGAGAGTGAGTGTGTATGGTTGTGTATAAGACAGAGTGAGTGTGTATGGTTGTGTGTATAAGACAGAGTGAGTGTGTATGGTTGTGTATAAGACAGAGTGAGTGTGTATGGTTGTGTATAAGACAGAGTGAGTGTGTATGGTTGTGTATAAGACAGAGTGAGTGTGTATGGTTGTGTATAAGACAGAGTGAGTGTGTATGGTTGTGTATAAGACAGAGTGAGTGTGTATGGTTGTGTATAAGACAGAGTGAGTGTGTATGGTTGTGTATAAGACAGAGTGAGTGTGTATGGTTGTGTATAAGACAGAGTGAGTGTGTATGGTTGTGTATAAGACAGAGTGAGTGTGTATGGTTGTGTATAAGACAGAGTGAGTGTGTATGGTTGTGTATAAGACAGAGTGAGTGTGTATGGTTGTGTATAAGACAGAGTGAGTGTGTATGGTTGTGTATAAGACAGAGTGAGTGTGTATGGTTGTGTATAAGACAGAGTGAGTGTGTATGGTTGTGTATAAGACAGAGTGAGTGTGTATGGTTGTGTATAAGACAGAGTGAGTGTGTATGGTTGTGTATAAGACAGAGTGAGTGTGTATGGTTGTGTATAAGACAGAGTGAGTGTGTATGGTTGTGTATAAGACAGAGTGAGTGTGTATGGTTGTGTATAAGACAGAGTGAGTGTGTATGGTTGTGTATAAGACAAAGTGAGTGTGTATGGTTGTGTATAAGACAGAGTGAGTGTGTATGGTTGTGTATAAGACAGAGTGAGTGTGTATGGTTGTGTATAAGACAAAGTGAGTGTGTATGGTTGTGTATAAGACAGAGTGAGTGTGTATGGTTGTGTATAAGACAGAGTGAGTGTGTACATAATGAAATCGTCGCCATCGGTGTTATGCATTTGAACTGTTTTGGTCACTGAAGTGCAATATACTACAAAGGGAACAATCTCTTATAGAAATTGCAAATATTTTGGAAATATCATGCCATCATTCGGTGGTGATACTTTCGAAAATTAAAATGATCTTCTAATGATACAGAATCTGTTATTTTCAATCAGTTTTTTGGTGGTTGGTGTTGGTGGTGGGGAGGGAAGGGAAAGGAAGGGAAGGAAAGGGGTGTGGGATAAAATTAAACTTGAACTGCTTCACCAAAAAACTTGAGCATTCACCCCCCACTGACTTCTATTTTCTGCTTCTTCTGGATGGAACTCATCCAGTGTGCGAAAGTTGAAGACCAAGTGCTGGGCAATATGGCACAGCTCCCGTTTGTGAGTCACTGAATTGGAGACAACATAAAGCGTAAAAAGAGCTGAACAGGGTTACAGAGGATTGAATTGGACACAAGGCACAAATAAAAGTTAAACAGAACTCCATAGCTTACACACTTTGGCCTTAACATTTGATAACAAATGCCCTTGGAGGGATTTTTTAAATACTTTCCCATTAAAGCAGTACTTGAAAAAATGAAGGACAGGTTAAAGTAAAGAAATAATTCCAGTTAAAGCCATCAATTCATCATATTTATTTACAAATGACCACAAACACAGCATTTATATTTACAGTATTATTAATCCTGGTCCGTATCCCATGTCTGATGTTTCGGAAGCTCGGTTTTGCCACAAACAAGAGCTATAACAAACACAAATTGATTTGAAGTGTGTGCCAGAGACCCCTGCAGGAAACTGTATTTAGTGGCGACACACTGCACTAAATTAGCAGAGCAAATGGACAGCCAGTGAAGTTTTGCTCATCAGGTGGTGTGATTCATCTACTGTGAAGAATTCAGCAGAAATACCTGCTCTCTTGAGCTGCTTGTTCCCACAGTCAGCTCTTCCTATTTTTAACCCAAATTGCCATTGTAAATGTGGAGGCAAAAAAAGCGAACAGACTGCATTTGTAATTTATTGAGTTAAGAAATAGACTTGCAGTATGTGATATCACCAATGAAATCAGCTGATGTTAATTCAGTCTTATTATTGCTATATTGATAGACATTAATATTTTTTCATGTGTGCTAAACAAAGAAAAAACAAAAGGTTTTGCAAACGGTAGCTGAAAAATAAAAAAACATTAACCAGGCTTGAAAGGAGGCTCTGACTTAACCTTCACTGAAATCCTGAATTTCCTACTTTATTATTGTTTGCCACTGCATGACAGAAGGTGAGTTTCATGCATTCTTTATCTGATTTTCTTTTAACATTTATTGCTAGTACATCAACGTGTTGACTATCCTGAACTACTGTATAAAGTTTGTTCTTTTCTCAGTACAAATGGTAAAAATGATTGTCCAAGGAAATTACCCTAACTGTGCATTTAATTACTCTTTGAATCTTTGACATGTAAGCTCAAACTCAACAAAAAAACCATGCAACAATATTTGTGGTAAAGTAACAGTAAAGTAAACCTTTTCTCCCAGAATGCTTCTTGCTTCAGTTGGAACTCAGGTGATGTAAAAGTCAGTTCTCTTTCTATGCCGTAAAAGAAGTTCAGATTTAGAGCTATGTAATGTAGGTTATCTAAAATGAAGATCTATTTTCAGGTCTTCAGCAGATCACTGCCACCTTCCTGATGGTAGGTTTCGTCCTGGAAATCAGGCTATAGAAAGCCTGCTGGAACTTGTCTCCAGCCAAGGTGAAAAGTGCCAAATTGAAGAAGGTGTTGAGGCCTGCCAAGGGCCGTGAAATTGTGTAGGCATCGTTGATGATTTTCTTTTGCAAACAGGATGTCACATTGCTCCTCAGACTGCCCACTCTCAGTTGCCTTAGGATGTGATAGGGCAGGAAACACATGACAAATACAGCCAAGATCATCACTGTGAGTCTGTGAGCTCGTACCCGGCTGGGCCTGGATGCTGAAAGGCTTTTTCCCAGTGCACCACTGATACGTGTATAACACCAACACACCACAACCAGGGGCAGTAAGAAGCCCAACACGCTCAGTAGCCAGGCATACCACCATACCCTCATTGGGTCATTGCTAGCAAAGTCCAAACAGTCTGTGGTGTTACCATTTTTCTGGGTTGTGATCATGCTGAGCATTGGGCCAATCTCCAATAGAGAGATGGTCCAAATAGCCAAGCAGGCAGAGACACCCCAGCTAGCCCTCTGGACCTGAGCTGCTCGAAGTGGGTGCACCACCACCACATAACGAAAGACACTGAGACAAGTAAGGAAGAGGATACTGCCATACAGATTCAAGTGGAAGCAGAAGCGGAGGAAGCGGCACATAAACTCGCCCAGCACCCAATTCCTGGTGATGTAGAAATTGACAAGGAAAGGTAAGCTGAGAGTGTACAGCAAGTCAGTTACTGCCAGATTCACCATAATGATGCTCCCACTCTTCCAAGGCCTCAGCTTGACCACGTAAGTTATGATGGCCATGAGATTGCCAGTAAATCCACCCAAAAATATAATCCCATACATGATAGGAAGGTAATAATGCTTTATAGATGAATCAGCAGACAGACAGACATCAGTCTCATTGTCATAAGCTTCCATTTTCAGCTTCACTTGTCCCACAGATACCTAAAATACAGATTTTTTGGAAAGTTAATGTACTATTATTTCAGCACCAGGTGCAATCTTTACACACTGAGACAGCGGTGAGACGTTGAACAGACATGAGACAAGATAATAACAGTGATATTGTGTTACACGTAAAGTTTAATGAACAAACGTTTGAATGCTGATGGTCATACATCAACCTTAAAATCTTTGATAAGGTTTACTTACAGTTTGTTGAATTTCACTACTAGTCAAAAGTGTGTCAGATATAAATGTAAAATTTAAATTTTCTAAAGGTGTATGGTTGACAAATAATAATAATAATATTATTAATAATAATAATGCTTTTATTATTATTATTATTATTATTATTATTATTATTATTATTATTATTATTATTATTATGCCCATGTATAAATATATTTCTGAATAAAATCTGGTAGTTTTTTACAATATGTAGCCAAACTAGTGGGTGAATCTTCCTCATGAAGCTGCTTGAGAAAAATATTTAAAGTTTCTTCAGGGACATTATTATTCTAAAATAGTAAAATAAAATAAAAAATAAAAAATAAAAAAAAGAATGTGTTGAACCTTTGACTAATAGTAAATGTTAAATACATTAAATAATATCCAATAATATCATAGAATGAATCTACTTGTAATAGATTAATATAATATAATATAATATAATATAATATAATATAATATAATATAATATAATATAATATAATATAATA